>NW_025971394.1:0-10722 GCF_021869965.1 Rhincodon typus | reverse complement strand
CGGGGACCGCTTTGCAGAACACCTACGCTCGGTTCGCAACAAACAACTGCACCTCCCAGTCGCGAACCATTTCAACTCCCCCTCCCATTCCTCAGACGACATGTCCATCCTGGGCCTCCTGCAGTGCCACAACGATGCCACCCGAAGGTTGCAGGAACAGCAACTCATATTCCGCTTGGGAACCCTGCAGCCCAATGGTATCAATGTGGATTTCACAAGTTTCAAAATCTCCCCTCCCCCCACCGCATCCCAAAACCAGTCCAACTCGTCCCTGCCTCCCTAACCTGTTCTTCCTCCCACCTATCCCCTCCTCCCACCTCAAGCCGCACCTCCATCTCCTACCGACCAACCTCATCCCGCCCCCTTGACCTGTCCGTCCTCCCTGGACTGACCTATCCCCTTCCTAACTCCCTACCTACACTCACCTTTCCTGGCCCCATCCCCGCCTCTTCGACCTGTTTGTTTCCTCTCCGACCTGTTTGTTTCCTCTCCACCTATCCTCTCCTCTATCCCTCTTCTATCCGCCTCCCACTCTCTCCCTATTTATTTCAAAACCCCCTTCCCCTCCCCCTTTTCTGATGAAGGGTCTAGGCCCGAAACGTCAGCCTCTCTGCTCCTATGATGCTGCTTGGCCTGCTGTGTTCATCCAGCCCTGCACCTTGTTGACTTGGAGTATTGTGTTCAGTTTTGGTCACCTTGCTATAGGACAGATGTTATTAAACTGGAAAGAGTGCAGAAGAAATTTACAAGGATGTTGCCCAAACTCAAGGGACTAAGTTATAGAGAGAGGCTGGACAAGCTAGGACTTTTTTCTTTACAGCGTCGGAGACTGAGGAGGCATCTTATAAGATCATGAGAGGCATGGATAGGGTGAATGCACTCAGTCTTTTTCCCAGGGTTGGGGAATCGGGGACTAGAGGGCATCAGTTTAAGATAGGAGGGAAAAGAATACATGGGAACCTGAGCGGCAACTTTTTTACACAGAGGGTGGTATGCATATGGAATGAGCTGCCAGCGGAAGTGGTTGAGGTGGGCACATTAACAACATTTAAAAGGCATTTGGATGAACACATGGATAGGAAAGGTTTAGAAGGATATGGGCCAAGTGCAGGGAAATGGGGTTAGCGTGGATGGACATTTTGGTTGGCATGGACCCGTTTGGGCCAAAGGGTCTATCTCCGTGTTCTATTTGTAGAGACTCTATGATTCTAAGGAGAAGAAAGAGTCACAAATCTAGGTTTTAAATTTAAATGGGACAAACTTCAAAGGGCTGAAAAACAAATTGGTCTGAACTGTTAATGGGAAACCTGACTGACACAAATGGCATTAAGTATTTTGCTCTGTACCACGTCAGTACATACCTCGAAACTATCCTTACATAAGCAACTGTGTCTTTGAGTTAGGCAAGTAACAGTATCAAACTAAGAAAAAAGGCTATTAATAGAGCTATTAAAAAGTAAGAAAAATCTGGAAAGAAAATGGAAGGCTACCATGATATACAGCAAAGTTTTTAATGAATATATGGAAGGGAGGAGAGTGGTAAAAGGACATCTAGGCTCATTATGGTCTCATCTGCATCTGTCCTTAATGGACAGAAGATTTCAAAAATGCACAGATGATGTGGACAGGGAAAACTATGGCATATAGAGTTCTATGTAGGAGGCATGAGATCATCTGAATTGGGAAAAAGCACAAATTATTATATTTCCTTAGTGCTTAGAGACCATGAATTGGACAATAGCAACCTCCTCTCCCCCCACACCTGTCCCATTGCCAGTTCTGTCTTCCGCTTGGGGGTGGGGTGGGGGTGGGGGTGGGCATATAAAATATGTGATTGTTAGCCCATCACATTTCTACCTACCTGTGAGCTGACCCGGCCAACATAATAGATGGGCAGGCATTGCAATTGGGAACTTGTAAAGGTCAATTGTCTCGGTGACAATATGCTGCCCACTGGACAATAAAAGGCTAAATATTAAGAATGTACATGTTGGAAGTAATAATGCCACGATCAGATGATTTGTGGAGACTCTAAAGAAGGAGCATAATAAATTGTGAGATGTGGACGAGTGTGGCTTAGCCAGCATTTATTAACCATCCCTAGTTGCCCTTGAGATGATGATGATGGTGAGCTGCCTCCTTGAATTGCTGTAGTGCTTTTTCTGTAGGTAGACCCACAATGCCATTAGAAACAAAGTTGCAAGATGTTGACGTAGCAATACTGAAGAAATGGTGTGTTTTTCCAAGTCAGGATGGTGAGAGGCTTCGAGGGGAACATGCAGTTGGGGGTGGTGTTCTGATATATCTGCTGCACTTGTTTTTTTCGATGGGAGAGTTTGTGAACCTTGATGAATTTCTACAGTGCATCTGGTAGACGGTACACACTGCTACTATCGAGCGTTAGTGGTAAGGACTGAATGGTTGTAGATATGGTGGCAGTCAAGCAGGCTGTTTTTGTCTTGGGTTTTATTAAATTTCTTGGGTGTTGTTTGAGCTGCATGCATCCAGGCAAGAAGGAAGTGTTCCATCACACTCCCAACTTGTGCCTTGTAGTTAGATGATGGACAGGTTTTGGGGAGTCAGGAGATGGATTGTATGCTGCAAGATTCTGAGCTTCTGCCCATAGCCCCTTGTGAGCATAATAATATCTGTTTGTTACTGATGTGACATTTCATTGTTAACCAGTTGGAAATAATTTTAGAACAATAATAAATCGTATCCACAAAGATTGTTTTGTCAATAGCATGTTCGCAGTATTCAAATTATTTTGCACACTGTAGGGCATTTTCTACCTTTATGGTTCTAGTGCAGTCTCATCTGCCAGAACAACCTATCTCAAAGTCTTGTTCAGCCCTGGCATTTTTTCTTTCTGTCTTATTCCAATTACAGTGAGAAAATTTTTGATTCTTTATTTTTCTTTCACAATATGAGACAGTCCTTATGAGACAGATTATAAGCTGGATGTTCAAAATCAGAAAAAGGTACTCCTAATTTTCTGCCTGCCTATCCAAAACAGCATAATATTGACACGATTCATGCATTTGGGCTATTTGCATTTTCAAGGCAGATGCTGAATTTTAGCCAACTTAATTTTCATTTGAACTGTGACAACCTTGTTCCCAGGCCATCTTTCTTATTTCTGGATTCCATCTTATATTCAGTTTCTTTGTTGTGATTACTCTGTATGGTTTTACATCTCCACAGTTTTATCACTTTTTAGTTTAGCTTTGAAATAACTCTTCAAGAGGCCAGCATCCCATCACCAATCACCCTTCATTTACAAATGCATAGCTTTTGACAAAAGCACTGACTCAGGCTGTCCAGGGACAATATCACCGACAGCCACCATTTTATATCAGCCAGGTCTTTGATTGGACCCGATTAATGGGCCCAATCAGGGAACTCATGTTTTACAGCAGCTGGCTGACCTCATTACAATCATGACAAGTTTAATTCAATTATAAAACCTTCACCCCCTGAATTAAAGGCAATGTGTTCAAACCTCGAGACAACAAGGTGCAGAGCTGGATGAACACAGCAGGCCAAGCAGCATCATAGGAGCAGAAAGGCTGACGTTTCGGGCCTAGAATTCCAGTTCTTGAACATAGACATAAGCTGATATCTCATTGACTATTTAAGATAGTTTATCTTCTTGAAGATTCCATCTCAGGTTGGAGAGTAGACTGAGATCTTGATTGCCTATTCAAATTGCATGAAAATTCATATTGTCCTATTCAAGGGAGAGCAAAGTTTTCTTCTGGAGCCATGACCATAGCTGTCATTTTTGTGTACAAGTTATTTATTACGACTGTCTACTAATAGAAGAAACCTGAAAATAATACATTAGATGCGGATTCAGTTCGTGGCTTTGAGAATTGCTATATAAATCTAACGCTTTCTCAAGAAACTTTCTCACTTCGTGGAGACTAGAAGTATGCCTGTCTATTAAACTACTCTAAATCTACATTAGTCCCACTTTCCAACACTTGACCCGGAGCTTTGATTGTTATCACATTTCAAGTGCTCGTTGGAATACTTTTTAAAGATTGTGAGGTTTCAACCTCAACTACTCTCCCAGGCAGATTCCCACTACCCTCTGGGTGAAAAACAAATTCCTCAAATCCCCTCCAAACATCCTGCTTTTCATTTTAAAATTACGTCCCTTGTAATTGATCCTTCTTCTAGAGGTAACAGTTGCTTTCTATCCACCCCGTTCAAGCCCCTCATAATCATACACTCCTCAGTCAGGTTCCCCCTCAGATTGCTCTGTTCTAAAGAAAACAACCAAGCTTACCCAGCCAGTCTTCATAGTTAAACTGCTCCATTCCAGCAACATCCTGGTGAATCTCCTCTGTACCCCCTCCAGTGCAATCATATTCTTCCTATATTGTGGTGACCAGAACTGCACTCAGTACTCCAGCTGTGGTCTAACCAAAAGTTTTGTACAACTCCAGCATAATTTCCCTGTGTTTATAATCTATGCTACTACTGAAAAAGGCAAGTGTCTCATCAGTCTTCTTAACCACCCTATTAACTTGTCCTGCCACCTTCAGGATCCATGGACAAGGACCCCAAGATCCTCCTGTTCCTGTTTCCACCACCTATTTTTTGTCCCATAATGTCTTCAAATTGACGGATTCAAGAGTTTATTAAAAGATTCACTGTCTTTGATATGGGGTCATGAATACAAATGTCTGTTTTAGTCAGCGATTAAGTACTTGAGATTAGAACATATTGGGTAGGTTTTCATGAATCAGATTTTTTAATATTGTGAAGTCTGTAATAGTTATCACAGTATTGCTTCTGAGGTCTTTCCAGGGTAGGTATGAGTGAGTGTGCATAGAGGCTGCGAGGGCATAGGATGGTGGGTCATAGGGGAGCTATATGGTGTCATGGGTCTGACTGTGGTTCTCAGGTTAACATTAGTTAGCACTAAATTGGCATAAAAGCTGTAAGGGGCTCAGGTGCTTGGGGCACCATGAGTTGGCATGGAGCTAAAAGGGTCAATGGGGGTGCATTGGGCTGGCACAGGGTAGCATATGTGAGCATGGATAGCAGGTGAAATTATAAGGGGCATGAGGGATGCAGCCAGGAGAGCCTGATACTTAACAAAACAGAAGTGCCAGAGATCTGAGGCACGGAAACAGGCCCTTCAGCCCAAACTGGTCCATACTGAATATGGTGCCCACTCAGCTAGTTCCAATTGCCCACATTTGGTCCATATCCCTCTAAACCCTTCTCATCCATGGACCTATCCATATGTTTGAGATGTTGCTATTGTACTTGTCTCAACCACTTTCTCTGGCAGCCCATTCCATATATATATCACGCTCTGCGTGAAGAAGTTGCCTCTCAGGTCCTTCTTAAATCTATCCCCTCTCACCTTAAACCTATCCTTTTAAACCTTAACACTAATCAGCCCCTGTGGCCACCTCAGATCTGCATCTAACTCCATTCTGCACTGCCCCACCCCCTTACTCTCACCGAAATGAAGATCCCACCATTTGGGGCAACTCATCCTAAGGTAGGTTCACCAAGCAGGGAGATTTAGCAACTCTTCTGTTTTCTTCAGCAAAACCATCAAGCCTCTTTTTTGTAAGGATGGTCAATACAACTTTGAAGATGTAGAATAGTCAGTAGTTGAGATTGTTAACTTAACATTTCACAAAAAGTAACAGCTAACTTTTTTTTGATAAAGATAAACTATGAAAAGGAAATTACTAAATATGCAACAATAATAATGATACAATTGACTTGAGTGAACTGAACATTCTCTGATTACCTCCTCCATAGATATAAATTTTCCACTAAACTAGACTGGATTTTCATGGTCCTGATTGGGTTAAACAGAGGTGGATCCAAAAAGAAACAGTCGCTAAGGAGGAAGGTGGAATTCTCACCTCTATTTCATAAGAGTAGCAGAGGATGTGGGCTGTGGAGTCTGCCTGAACCAATTAAGGAGGCATTTAACCTTGTGGGCTCAATGAGAATCCATACCAGATAACCTTTTTTTAATTTTGTGAAGGTGGCTACACTGTAACAGCTGCTGTTTTTACACCAGCTGCATGGAAGTGTATGCTATGGATTGAAGGCGGGAACAGATTAAAAGGTCAGGACAGTTCATCATGAAATTTTGTAGCATGAGTTGCATCTATGTTCAATAAAGTGAGTTATGTCAGTGCTACGATTGGGAGATTTAGCTAGGCCTGTACTAATCTGTTTGCCAGATAACTATATCTGACAGGTGGGAGGACTCCAATTAAAAGATCAACATTGTAAATATGAAACATCATTGGATAAGTTTCAGTTCATCAAATAGATAATGAGGTGGATTGCAAATTACACAATTAAAAGGGTAATCTTGTACAATAACAATATATCATATTTAATCTTTTCCCTTTGCTTTCATGTCTGAACTTCTATTTAGAAAGCAGTTCAGGAGCCTATTTGTATAGTTAAGAAGTTTAGTGTGCTATTGGCTGTAACCCTACTGCCTAATCAAGTGCTTGACTTTGTACACAGTTGGTTTGAAGAGTCTCCTTGTTTACTTGGAGACTTTATAGACAGTGACTTTCAACTGTCATAGGGCATTTGAAATCTGTTCATAACTTAGATATTCAGATAACTTAGGGGTTGAGGGTAGGCAGTGTTAAAGTGGTCAGAAAGTTTAACTGTTTTGGACAAACCATTGTTTGTCTTAGAAGAACTGAGCCAAGAATTTCTGGGAATAGGAAACGCATTTTATCTGACTTATCCTGGAATCAACCTGTCCCTATTTCCACCTCTGGTTTGTTTTCAGGTCATTTAAGATGTGAATCCTAGAAAATGCTATCTTTCAGCAGTCTTAAGGCAGAGGTGGAATCGTATTGATAGGATTAGTATTCTTTCCTGACTCATGCCTCCAATATGAAAATCCAACCCCTAGAATTAAACATGGTATCAGTGGGCGGAATCGTATGGCCTCTGAGCAATGTGTGAGATGTATGGCAGAATTGGACGAGAAGCCTGGACAGGCATGTCTTGATGTCAAGATCATGTTGCCCTCATCTTTCACACTTTTCACAAATCAACGTAGTGAGATTCTCACTGGGTAGTTGCCAATTGCCAACAAATAAACCACATGGGCCATCTCTGAGCCACTTACAAGTTGTTTCCACACTTCAATACTAACTCTTGGGCTGCACCGGCAATGATCATTGTAATGTGGCAGCTGTGTGCTCAGAGACACTCATCCAGCTCATGGACTGGACCAAGCTGCACCTCTGGGGTCTTTACTCACTGTCATGGCATTTATTCACTCTGAACCTACCTGGATGGACATAGCGAAGAGGAAGTCCCACTATGCACCACCCTGTCCAGCAGAAGCTCCAACATCCTGCCCACAAAGCATGGTGCTGATTTCTCCTTGTCTGCCACGTCAAGGTCCAATGTCAGTAGCCATGCTGGGCAGTTCTGGACTGGCACTGCATGTTTGGATGCAAAACAGCCTTTTAAAGGTAGTGCCTGTGCCAGGGATGCCAGACAATTCTGTGATATCTGGTGTCTCATGGATATGTACAGCACATAAAAAGGCCATTTGGCCCATTGAGTCTATACCGGTAAAAACAATCACCAAACTACTCTCATCCCATTTTCTAGCACTTGGCCCATAGCCTTGTATGCCTTGGTATTGCAAATACATATCTAACTACTTCCTGAATATTATGAGGTTTTCTACCTCTATCACCCTTTCAGGCTGTGATTTCCAGATTTCCACCACCTTGTGGGTAAAAAAAAACTTCATATACCCTCTATACTTCCTGCTCCTTACCTTAAATCTATGCCTCCTAGTCATTGTTCCCCACATAAAGGGGGAAAGATCATTTCTGTTGACCACCTTGTGAGGGGCAAGCTGTTCTGGGAAAATTGCATGGCAAGATGGGGTGGAAATCGGAAGGGACACATGCAGTAGCAGCAGGAATGGCAACTAATTTGTCAGATTTGGTGAGGAAACATGCTCAGACTTGTGGAGAAAATCACTCCTCCAAACTTTAGGCTACTTGCACTTAATCTGAATCTTATAGTTTTTTGGCTGTTGTTTTCCTTTAATTTTTCAAGCTGCCTCCTGGTGAGTGACACTGTGACCTGTGACTGTGAGATTGGACTATGGCCCTGTTCACGTTTACAATGGCTGAGTTCCCTGACTGTCTTTGCATGTATCATGTTGTATGCTAGAGTGGCAGACAATGCGACAGTCCCACAGACACTTTATACAAAAGTGTTGAAAGAAGTTCACAACTGCAAAATGTATATGAGTGAGGCTATAATGTGAGCTTCCGAAATTACCCTGACTCATTTCCCAACAATGTCTCCTAATCAAGATGCAGAAAAGTAGAACGTAACCTTCATAGCTGCAAATTTGCCTGAATCAACCAATTGTGCTAAATGACTTCCTGAATTCTTTATGAAATTGCATTGACAAAGTAGTATGATCCACATTATGAGTTTCAATGATCAGGGAATGCTGCAGCTTACTGAATCATCATATAATTCAGCAGTTCTACAATTCTTCAGCATTCTACAATTTCCAGACAAGGTTATGATCCAGTTTAGAGATATCTTTGATTTGCCTTTTTTAAACAAAATGATTGATCACATCGAGACAGAATCAATATTTTGACTGTGAATATAAATTGGCATTTATACACTAAAGCAGGCTGAACTAGATACTTCCAATACATGATGTATGATCTTCAACTGTGGACTGACCCTTTGATTATTGTCAACAACTACCCTGTTCAGGAAAGTCAGAAGTATAGCTAATTATGAACCACAGATCTGCCTTATTGGGCTTTTATATGATATTGATTGTCATCTGCAATTTGTTGAGGCAGAGTACAACCTTCTGTCTGAAATATTCTAAAGCTAACAACAATATCAACAGCATTGGTTTTTCAAGGTGTCTTCCAAACTTTCTGGCATTTTTTTTTCAGCCACCAATCCTGATAATGCATGGAATTCATTATATGAGCATTCATTATTTTACACAGTGTAGACATCTACTCTTGCTGACTTACTTTTGAGGAAAATGGCAGTTTTGTATTAGGATGAATTGATTGCCCGTATTAGGTGGACAGTTTCAAAAGAGCATGTTCAGCCTCTACTGTGAAAGACATATTACATTTATTTATTATTTACTAATGTTGGAATTGATAGTTGCTGGCATAGATTTTCCAATCTGTCATTCATTGGGCTGTATATTGTTAGCACTTGTCTTGAATATTCTACGTGTGTAGATGCTGAGAGGTGGTCAAGAAGTGGTACTTGTTTTCATCTTGACCTGGTTATGCATGCCTTAGCTAATTGTTGAAGACAACTAGTCACAAAGCTAGCTTTTGGCATAACAGGTATTTCTGCTATAATGTGTGTTTCGTTAATGCAAATTGGCTGTAACGCGATTGATGAAAAGTGGATGCTGTTTGGATAACACAAACTTTCTGCTGTACAGGTATAGTGATTTTCTGTCGTGATTTCCCTATAACGTGATTTTCTATGGTGATTTTCTATAGTGCGAGGTCACACAAGAACACAACTAATGTTTTATAGGAGAAATACCAGTACCATAGTGACTTATTAAGAGAGGACTTAAAATCAAACCCTAAATGTCAGTTGAGCATTGATTTAACCAAGCACAAAAAATGGTTGTATGTTTGGTCTACTCAAATGAAGCTTCAAGTCCTAAGATTGCCCTGTGCTTGACCTGCACTGTGGTTTAAAAATCCATAGATTTTTAAAAATAATAAATTGCTCATTTCTTAAATATTCTATTTCAAGGAACATCAGCAAATCACAATAAAGTGTATCTAAGGGATGACAATCAGAATCTACGACTGGGTTTGCAGCATGCAGGGATAGGATGTTTAGGGGCAGAGGTCTATGAAATAAAATTGACAAGAAAACCATTGCATACTCCCAATGAATAATTTACTTGAAGAAATTTATTTTACCAGTCTTATCTCAATCAATCGATCAAACTGTCTCACTAATGCTGTCATCCAAATTGATCCCCAAATTGTGCAGAAGTACCAACTACACTTTTTAACCACATTTTTTCTATCTATCTTGACAAATGATCCAGCATTGCTGATGGCTTCCGAGCTCCACAGTTTGCAGGCATTCTTTTTAATGCTTGTGATTCGACACAGGAAATTTAAATGCATTTTACTATATGTTTAAATGACTGCACTCATTGCAAGCAATAAAAAAGCTTTAGCAAAGCAAAGGACACAATCTTTATCCATTATTCGTATTATGGGCCAAGATTTATTTTCTCAGTAAGACCATCAATTAAAGATACAAGTGTACAAAAATACAGCACAGCAAGGAATTACTTTCAGAATAGAGATGGGCCATTTAGGTAGCAGGGCTGATGAAAAGGCAGTGAGCACTGGGGCAAGGAAGAGCTTGAGCTGTCACACTGAAAGGCTAAGGGGTAATGTTTTGTTATCATTGCACGGGCAGTAATCTGTGGAATCTGTGGAGTGGATTGTGCATTCATTGTAAAGACCACTTGCTTTTCACTCCATTGATTTCAGTGGAATGAATACAAATCAGGTTTCTGAACGCAGCAAGAAGAGATAACAAGGTGTAGAGCTGGATGAACACAGCAGGCCAAGCAGCGTCTAGGCCGGAAACGTCAGCCTTCCTGCTCCTCTGATGCTGCTTGGCCTGCTGTGTTCATTC
>NW_025971393.1:0-10724 GCF_021869965.1 Rhincodon typus | reverse complement strand
ATCTGATGCTGCTTGGCCTGCTGTGTTCATCCAGCTCTACACCTTGTTATCTCAGATTCTCCAGCATCGGTAGTTCCTACTATCTCTGGTTCTCCTATAGACCTTGCTCTTGGAACTGCTCTGAGAATCCCTGGAATTGTGTGAGGCCTTCCGAAGAGACCAGCATGGCAAGAGGCAGAGACCAACTGACCATCCAGAGAGAGAAGAAGGAAGAAAACAGTTTCGCAGACCCAGAGATGGAACCACAGAGAGCACGACTGCGTAAATTTACAAGAGACTCCGAAGTATTGTAACTTAAAGGGGCCAAATAGGATTAGGGATAGTATGTTTATGACTAACGATTACTGTAATTTTGTTCCTAATCAAGTGGGACTGTTTAAAGTTTTTGAGAAGATTTGTAGCTCGGGTTGTGGATGAGGTTGGAGACTTGCTCGCTGAGACGGTGGATTTGGTTACAGATATTTCATCACCCTGCTAGGTAACATCATCCGTGTGCCTCCGTTGAAGTGTTGGTGTTGTGTCCCACTTGTTATTTATATGCCTCGGTTTGCTGGGGTGGTTGGCATTACTTCCGGTTCTGTTTCTCAGTGGTTTGTATTTCGGGTCCAGTTCAATGTTGGTGGAGTTCTGGTTGGAATACCAGGCCTCCAGGAATTCCTTGCCATGTCTCTGTTTGGTTTGTGCTATTATGGATATGTTGTCCCAATCGAATTTGTGTCCTTCTTTGTCCGTGTGTATTGAGACCAGTGAGAATTGGTCGTGTCTCTTGGTGGCTAGTTGGTGTTCATGTATCCTTATTGTCAGTTTTCTTTCAGTTTGGCCTGTGGAATATTTCTCACAGTCCTAGCATGGTATTTTGTATATTACATTAATTTTATTGGTTGTGGATATGGGATCCTTTATGTTCGTCAGTAGCTGTCGCAGGGTGGTTGTTGGTTTGTGGGCTACCCTGATATTGAGGGGTCTGTGTAGTCTTATGGTTGTCTCAGATATGTCCCTGATGTACGGTAGGGTTACTAGTGTGTCTGGCCGTGTTGTGTCTTCCTGTTGTGGTCTCTCGTGGAGGTAATGGCAGATTGTGCTTTTTGGGTATCCATTCATTTTAAAAATTCTGTATAAGTGCTCCTGTTCTGCCTTGTGCCATTCCAGGTTGCTGCAGTGTGTTGTGGCCGGTTTGAATATTGTCCTGATGCAGTTCCGTTTTTGGGTGTTGGGGCGGTTGCTGGTGTAATTAAGTATCTGGTTTGTACGTGTGGTCTTTCTGTATACGCTAGTCTGGAGTTCCCCATTATCCTTGCGTTCCACTGTTATGTCCAGGAAGGGTAGTCAGTTATTGTTCTTTTCTTCTTTTGTGAATTTTATTCTGGTGAGGATGTTCTTTATGTGTCGGTGGGTTTCTTCTAGTCTTGTGCATTTGATAATCACAAAAGAGTCATCTACATAGTGGACCCAGAGTTTGGGTTGTTTAGTGGGGAGCGTGTTCATTCTAATCTTTGCATTACTGCTTCTGCAATCAGCCCTGATTTTGGAGATCCCATTGATGTTCCGTTGATTTGTTTGGATATACGTTCGTTGAAGGTGAATTGGGTTGTGAGGCACTGTTTCAGGGTGCTGTCCTTGTTGATGCTGTTGGTGTCGTGGGATGCCTGCCTTCCTGATTCATCCAGCAGTGTGACAATTGTCTTTTTGGCTCGGTCGATGTTTATGGATGTAAATAGTGCTGTTACGACGAAGGATATTATTATCTCATCCTCTTCTATTCTTGAGTCTTTGATGATGTTGAGGAATTCTTGGGAGGAGTGGATAGTGTTGTCAACTAATATTTCAGTTTCTGTTGTAATTCTCACTGGTCTCAATACGAATTCGACTGGGACAACACATCCATAATAGCACATGCCACACAGAGACATGCCAGGGAATTCCTGGAAGCCTGGCATTCCAACCGGAACTCCATCAACAAACACATTGAACTGGACCCGATAAACAAAACACTGAAAAACAGAACCGGAAGTGACACCAACACCTCCAGCAAACCGAGGCATATAAATAACAAGTGGGACAGAACACCAACACTTCACTGGGGGCGCACGGATGATGTTACCTAGCAGCATGATGAAATGTCTGCAATCAAACACACCGGCTCAGCGAGCGAGTCTACAACCTCAAAGTGGGGCTGGTTTGTATTGACTTGACTGCGTTGGTATTATGGGACACGTGGGCAAATTCATTCATAACATTCTGGTCGGAGTTGTCTAAATTGTCTTAAGAAGGGACAAAGACAACATGAGCAATGATGAGCAGGTTATTGCTGAGCAAGTGCAAAGTTGATGGCAGTGTCAATGACACCTTCCGTTAATTTGCTGCTGATTTTGAGTAGTCTGATGAGGTGATAATTGGCCAGATTGGCTTTGTCCTTTTTTTTGTGGACAGGACATATCCGGGCAATTTTTTGTCATTGGGTAGATTTTGATCTTATCGCTGTACAGGAGCAATCTACCAACTTGCCCATATGAATGAAGTGTATACCATCATTAGATCGCAAATGAATGTTTCACAAAGTAGGAAAGCCCTGCCTTATGTAAAAAGACATTAACCTGAGGCCCTATTTGCCCTGTTAGGTGGAAGTAAAAGATCCCCCGACACAATTTTGAAGAAGAATAGTTTTAAGGTGATTGATAGAAGGGATAAGACAAAAGGGTTTACCGTCCTGGGGGAAGTGGGTGTGAAATTCATTGCCCACTTCTGTGGTTGAGGTAGAAACCCTCAGCTAATTTAACTGAAGCCTGAATTTGCACCAGAAGACAACAGATCAGGTGCTGGTAGAATGGACAGCAAATTTATTCAACAGGTGCAGACTTGACAGACTGAATGACCTCTTTCTGTGCTGTAATATTTGTATAGTTCTGTGCTTCTAACAGGGAATTTTTCCCACATGTCCTGCCAATATTGTTCCCCAATCAACATTATCAAGAAACAGAGTATCTGGTCATTATCACATTGCTGTTTGGTGACTACATTTCAAAGGTACTCATCAGCTGTAAGGCCTTTAGAACAGCCCTGAGGCTATTTTATTACTACTTTATTTCTTTTAATATGATGTGCAAAAGTATTATTGCAATAAAAAAAACTACCCATTTTCCTTCACGTTTTCTCTTTCTCTCCTCAGCCATCAGCATATCTTGCTGGACATATGATTATACTCATTCAGAATGGTGGACTCGCCAGAAAATAAATCTACTGCTGAGAATGAACAGATTCAGTTGCTATTATGAATGATCTTGAACTTGGGAGGCAAATGATCAAAAGTTGGATTCAATTTGATTAATTCAGTAGACAGATGAGTTTTCCATATAAGACCCGAACAGAACCTCCAATCACATTGGCAAGAATTTCTTGATGAAACAATTTTTTTGATTTCTAGCTAAATAGCAAAATGGTGACAATTTCTGGCAGCATACTGTAGCTAAATGAAAATTAACACCGTTTTGTTAAGGATTAGTCTCTTCCTTAAATGATTCGTCTTGTGTTTATGTTAGAAAAGCAATTTCTACAAGTAAACTGAAGCTCCTAAATAGCTCAATGCCATAATGTGTAATGTATGAGTTATCTCGCAAAGATTCACCAATGATTCCCTCAGTATAGTAATTCTGTGGAGATCACATGGAAAATGAATCACCTTCTCCTGAAGGGTGGAGGTTACCATCAGACCAATGCCTGCAGGGTGTAATTATTGAATGCATTTACAGGCTATATAAAAGTCAAATGATAAAGAAGGATACTAAAGCAATACAATGAAATTTAGATCTCACCAGAATGGGTTTAGATGACCTTATTAGTAGATATATTTTCTATCTTGTAGACAAGTGGTTTGGACAAAACAGTCAAGCCTGTCTCTTAGTAGACCTTGCAGATGCAATTTAATACTTGGACAATCAGTCAACCCAACAAGATTAGATTTCTTGACAGAGTGGAAGATATGCCCTTGTTGTCAAATCTAATTTGGAAAAAGAAGAAAGCAGGAAGGAGACGAGTATCAATTTGCCATCAGTCAAATTTGGTGTACAGACAAGTATACACCTGGCATGTAGGATGAGTTGGTGGGGTGCATAAAAGGCATTGAAGTGTTTGACCAGTCATGATCGTATTAGGTGGGAGGGCAGGCTCAACTGGTGAATGGCCTACTCTTGTTCCCATGTTCCCACAGGATCGTGGATTGGCTTTATGATTTATGGTCTGCAGGTGAGACTTCTAAAGTTGCCTGCGATTACTTCTGCTTCACAAAATTGACGACGATCAATCTGTAATGATTTATAATCATGATCAAGATTGTTGTGAGCAGGATTTGCAACCCACACAATTGGACACGGCGTACATTTCTCATGCAGGATGCTACGATTAAAGGCGTCTTCAGTTTGTTCTGTGAAAGTGCCTGATTAATGTGATTGCCACTTGAAGGTCCACACATCACTCAGAAGTAAGAGCCCAATATATTCTGAGAGAAATAAAACTTAGTTTGCCCACTCTTAGTGTCATCGCAGCCATTTTCCAATTCCATAGTGTATTAATGATTAACATGAGAATGAAACAAAGCCCAGGTTGTGTTTGGCAAAGTCAGTTACACGCACAGTCTGGTAATCCAGAAAACACTCCCCAACCCTGCCCCAACCAACCAAAAGCCAAACCTCCATTTTTCTTTCCCCTTGCCTTCCCTTCTAATTCCATTAGTACTGAAATTCCACATGTTGCCATCCAACTCTTTCATTTAAACCTTCAGCTCCCAACATTACCCCTAAGCCCTAACCCTACACCTTAGCTATGCCAACTATCATGCCGTACTGCACCCATGTCTCCCACTATTTTATGTTGAGTTTTCTGCTTTCACAATTATTGACGCTTTCCTACTCACAGCATGCAAACCCCCACCCCACCCACCTTGAGCAGATCCCCAGGACTGATTGTGGCCCACCTCCTTTGACTGACTTGGAGGCACAGCCCTGACTGATGAGGACAGGACCCCTGATCGATCTGTGTGCAGCTCCCTGCCTGACAGCACAAATCCATGGGGAATGGTTATGTTAGACCCTCAGGACTGACCGTTGCCCACTCTCCCAATGCAATGATTCCCTCACTATAGTGAGGCTAAGTGGATGATTAACTGTGTCTAAAACCCTGAGCCAATATCTGACTAACTGTACTGGGATCCCCTGACTGAATGCTGTCTCTCTTGACTTGACTGAGAACTACTGCCCTTAGACTTCGGGAAACAGCAATTTGATTGAAGCTTATGCAGTGTGTTTGCTGCATAAGCTGCTGCAACATGGTGTGGGTACAATATCAATGTAGCATCGTGCTGTACAGCACTGTGTCCACCTCTTGGCTGATCACTGCTAACAACTGTCTCTGGCTTTGTGGCTGTGCTAACTGGCAAGTCAACACAGAAGCTCTGAATGAGGTGGAAAAGCACAAAGAAGAAAGGCAAAGATGCCTTGTGCATACAAGTAGGTGCAAAATGAGGGCACGCTAAGAGAACAAGTGAGGAGCCCTGAGATGCAACCCAGTCCAAGCTATAAGGTGCGTGCCTGTCCCCATGTGCATAATGTCCAGTCAGCAGCATTCCAGTGAAAGGTGCTGGTGCTTTCCAAAGTGCAACCTGGAAGTGGAGAACTGTATTGTATTTGGGTTGGAGTTGCGCTTGGATTATGCGGTGAGGCTGGTACATCTGATGCCAACCTCCACGAATGGCACATGTGAGGAGTCGCTGCCCCAAGCGTGCCCTGAGATGTTGGTGACTACGAAGAGTCCCAGAGGAGCAACTGGGGAGCTGGAGCCAATAGATACCCTCTCAGATTTTCATGTCATGAGTCATCACTGTCTAGTTTCTATCCAGCGCATGGGAGAATAGGCAACTGCTCTGAATTTATATTTCTTTTCCTGTGTGAATCATGGAGCACTTGTAGAGGAAGGGTGTTTTTTTTTGCATTTCTTGTATGTTGCTGTTAAGTTGTAGACTGTCTTTAGAACAGAGGGAATCAAATGGCTGGAAATAAGAAGAATGCAATGGTGTATTGTCACTGGTTTCATGTTTAGTTGATTGTTTCAGAGAAGTCATCTTTGAAAATAAGTAGGTGGCTGGGTTTGCTTATGTAGCTGTCTGCCCAAACAGTCCTCAGGCTTGTGTTGTGGATCTCTTTCTTGTGAGGCCAAAACAATTGAGTCTGATTTGTTGGATTTCAGCCAGTAATACCTGCATTGAGGATTTTATGTATTTTTGAGTGTGTTGGTCTAAGTGGCCATCAAGGGTTTGAGTTATAAAAAACGGCTGCATAGGCTGGGACCTTTTTCACTGGAGCATGGGAAGTTGAGAGGTGACCTTATAGAGATTTATAGAATTATGAGGGGTATAGATAAGGTTAATGTTAAGTACCTTTTCCCTGGGATGGGGGATTTCAAGACAAGATGAGGGGCATATTTGTAAGATATGAGGACAGAGATTTAAAAAAGACCATGAGGGGGGCAAATTTTTTACATAGAACATAGTTCATGTGTGGAATGAACTTCCTGTGGAAGTGGTGGATGTGGGTACAATTACAATATATTTTAATAAGTACATAAATAGGAAAGGTTTGGAGGGATATGAGCCAGGAACGGGTAGGTGGGGCTAGTTTAATTTGGGATTATGTTCGACATGGACTGGTTGGACTGAAGGGTCTGTTTCTGTGTTGCATGACTCTGTGGCTTTAGACTCTGCAATGAGTCGCACACAAAATGGCTGCCATGCTCCTTTATACTGCTGCAGCAGAAGTAGCAACGGCTCTGGATTTCCCTCTTCTTTCAACTAAGTTCCCCAGGGGGCAAAATTAACGCCAGGAGCCTGTTGACAATACCAAAATGAAGATGTGTGAAGATAGCAAGTTGAAATCATAGTGTGATCACATACGATGAAGGATAAACTCACATCTGTGAATAAATCTGCTGTAGAGGAAAATCTAGACTCAAGAGTCTATCAGTTAGCCTCAGTCTATTGAACTTTTGTTCAGAACAATGGTCTTTTTCATGGAGAATTTTCAAAAATGGGAAATTGTAATATAAATAGTATTTCAGTAACTTGGACAATTAATCCCAGTTTCTTGATACAGTCTTGCACTGCTGAAATCGCTACTTTGCAAGTCTGAGCGCAAGTATGACCAGCATTTGATATTGTGCAGCCTGGCAATAATGGCCACCCACTGTTCTCAGTAAAAATTATCATTATTTACAAGTGGGTTTTGTTCTTAGTGAAGTGCCGGCAATAATGTACAAACTTTTTATGCTACAGAATGATCAAAGCAAAGTAATGCGACTTGTAGCCTTTGGAGAGTATGACTTGTTCATGTATAGCACTACTGTAAAATTAAGAGCGTGTTAAATGGAAAACAGCTGTCGAATACTGTAGGAGGCTTATGTCCTATCTCGAATACAGTATTGGACAGTATTGTATTCTGACCTGCGATTTAACCTTAAACAATATTGCATAGTCTTGTTTTACAGTAAAGTGACTATTCTCAACAGAAAGAATGTTATTGATGTTTCATTCAAGGGGGAACATATCCCTGCCCGTTTGTCACATAAACCCAGTGTTTGTAATGAGAGCTATCTGGAGACTTATTGATGCTTTTCAAGGCACTTTGGAAGTGTTTCATGTTTTAAAATTCCTTATTAGACAGCAGGCACTCTGTGAAGAAATCCCACTGGTCATTAGGGAAGAGTAGTGACCACTGTTCTCAGCTCGACTGTCCTCCCGTTAACAATGCCAGGGGACTAATTTCATGATGTTCTGTCAGAAGTAGTGCTGCTTCCAAATTGTCTCCAACAAGCAGTTTTAAATGAAGAAAACATAAATAAAAGGAATGATCGGGAAACCCTAGGTGTTTGTTTTGTTGTCAAGTGGTCAACACCTTGGGTTATAAAATTAACTTTCGTACTATTTCATTTGTAATTGATATTCTGGTTAAAAACAAAAGTAGTCACACAAGAAAAAATATTTTTAATGGAAATAGGTCAGTGTTAAGGAAGGAAATTAAATCCTGAAGCTGTCCATTATCTTACTTTTTAACCTTTGGTGTATTGCCTTTGTGAAAAGCTAACACATCTCAGTATTGCTTTGAAAAGTCAAATCATTAAAAGGAATTTGATGTGAATTTATTGTCTCTTTTCTGTGTATTAATTGAAATGCTTTATCTCAAATTTGTTTTGTCGTGAGGGAACTGTATTTCCATCATTGAAGTTGTAGCTATTGACCAGTGGAAATTTGAATAAAATAAAACGTCAATGGATGACATACTGGCAGATAAGTAAACTCTTGGCTAATTCTGCCAATAACATTTGATATATTTTGAACAAGATACAACATAGAACTAAGGAAATGTGCAATAAGTGTCTTGAAGTTCTCTCCTGTGCCATATAGGAGTTAACTTTGGGCTTCTGATTTCCCATGTGTTTTAAGCTGTGTAATTGGGGAGATGCCAGACGAAAGCTAGGCATTTTCCCACAGAGAAGGAATATCATCAGGCGTGTTTATGTAGGGAAATATTCTGCACCTGTTGGCAGAGGTGGTTGGGAACAGAGGCCTGAGAACAGATAGTCTGCCTGTTCGCTTAATTAGAAGGTGATAAATAGTGTGGAGAAACTCATCCATCAGCTCCCAGACACTGTAAATCTGAATATAAATATCAATGTCATCAGTATAGTTAGAGATCCTATGCCAGATGTATGCGTGATTAAATATTTTTTGATCATTTATGTAACAATAGAGATGTACATTTTTGAGATGATTTATTTTCTGCAACAGCTCCCAGAAAATTCTAATTTTCAACACTTTGGTGCATTTTGAGCCATTTTTGAAGTGAACATTTTAGACTAGATTTTCCACTGTAATAGTCTTTGGAATAAAATGTGAATGAGAACTGAAGACAGTAAGGGTAAATCCGAGGTCCCTTTGGGAAAGCCACGTTGAAATAGAGTATGGATTGGAGATTATGCTAAAACAGAGTAGCCTTAATATTTTTCCAAGCACTCTTTCCGGGAATATTTGTGTGTGTATATATATATATATAAATAGTGATCAGGATTGAACATACTACAACATGGGTGCAATTATTTGAAGGAACCAGGTCTAGTGGAAGTACATATTGGGAATTGAAAGTTGGACAAAGATACAGCCCAAGAATACAGTATATTATTGTTTCTATGCTGGCAGAAAAGCGGGCATGTTACTGACTTTGACTCTCGCCTGTCAGTCAGTGCCTCTTCCATGGACAGATGCAGAGCAGCATTCCAATTCTGAATATTCCTGCCACCTCTTGGTTCACAAGAACAATGTCCAGCTTTGTAACATCAATTGACATTTGCTCATAGAATTTTTTCTTCTTGTATATCATTTCCTTGCACCAGGTTCAGGCTCTTAATTCTGACAATAATCACATGACTTCTCTGCTAACTTTGGCTCACTTGGCCGCACTGTAAGGAGGTGGTGGGAGATGGGACATCCTGTTTTGTGTCCTGACTGTTGTGTAAGGGCCTTAGGACCATGGAGCAATCTTACAATGATGTAAGGGAATTGCTTGCCCCGGGTATAAATAGTGTAGTGTGGGCTGAATTAGTTAGATAGGTTTAAACTCAATGGAAATCCACTTCACCAACACCTTCCACCCCAACCTTAAGTTCACCTGGACCATCTCTAATACCTTTCTCTCCTTCCTGGACCTCTCTGTCTCCATCTCGGGCAACCACCTAGAAACCGATATCCATTTCAAGCCTACCGACTGCCACAGCTACCTAGAATACACCTCCTCCCACCCACCTTCCTGCAAAAATGCTATCCCCTATTCCCAATTCCTTCGCCTCCGCCGCATCTGCTCCCAGGATGAGGCATTCCACTCCCGTACATCTCAGTCCTCGTTTTTCAAGGACCGCAACTTCCCCCCCTCAGTGGTCGAGAACGCCCTCAACCGTGTCTCCCACATTTCCCGCAACTCATCCCTCACACCCCGTCCCCACAATAACAACCAAAAAAGAATCCCCCTCGTCCTCACGTACCACCCCACCAACCTCCGGATCCAACGCATAATCCTCCGACACTTCCACCATCTGCAATCCGACCCCACCACCAAAGACATCTTTCCCTCCCCACCCTTATCTGCTTTCCGGAGGGACCACTCTCTCCGTGACTCCCTTGTCCGCTCCACACTCCCCTCCAGCCCCACCACACCCGGCACTTTTCCCTGCAACCGCAGGAAGTGCTACACCTGCCCCCATACCTCCTCCCTCACCCCCATCCCAGGCCCCAAGAAGACTTTCCACATCAAGCAGATGTTCACCTGCACATCTGCCAATGTGGTATACTGCATCCGCTGTACCCGTTGTGGCCTCCTCTACATCGGGGAAACCAAGCGGAGGCTCGGGGACCACTTTGCAGAGCACATACGCTCGGTTCGCAATAAACAACTGCACCTCCCAGTCGCGAGCCACTTCAACTCTCCCTCCCATTCCTCAGACGACATGTCCATCCTGGGCCTCCTGCAGTGCCACAACGATGCCACCTGAAGGTTGCAGGAACAGCACCTCATATTCCACTTGGGAACCCTGCAGCCCAATGGTATCAATGTGGATTTCACAAGCTTCATAATCTCCCCTCCCCCCACCGCATCCCAAAACCAGCCCAGCTCATCCCCGCCTCCCTAACCTGT
>NW_025971392.1:10567-10725 GCF_021869965.1 Rhincodon typus | reverse complement strand
GCGATTGGGCAGACCAGCCCTCCTCCAGTCCAAAGCGATTGGGCAGACCAGCCCTCCTCCAGTCCAAAGCGATTGGGCAGATCCCACCACCACCACCACCCCCCCCCCCCCCAGTCCAAAGGGACTGGGCAGATCCCACCACCACCACCACCCTCCTC
>NW_025971392.1:0-10557 GCF_021869965.1 Rhincodon typus | reverse complement strand
CACCACCCTCCTCCCCGCCTCAGTCCAAAGGGACTGGGCAGATCCCAAACTCCTTCCCCGAGTCCAAAGGAATCGGGTTGGTCCTGCCCCCAGTCCAAAAGAATTGTGCAAATCCCACACCCCGAATCCAAAGGAAGGGGCAGATTCCACCCCCCTTCTCCTCCCGCCCCCCAGAGGCCGCGCTCCCCCTTCACCGCAGGCGCGGGGTTCCCGTTTTCCGAGGCGGCCGCTCACTCATCCCGCCCCCCAGCCGCCCCAGTACCTGGCGCCTTGTTGTGGGGCAGTTTGTATGTTGGGCTCGGGGCCCCCGGGCTCCGGCCTCTCAGTCTCTGTCTCCGTCTCCCAGGCTCCTGTCTCTCAGACTCCGCGGGAAGGCCCGGCTCCCGGACATGACTTGGGAGGCTGGCGGAAGTGACGAACTCGCCGGGCATGACGGGTAGAAAACGATTCTAGCCAATCAGAACCCACGCTGTTGCGGGTGGCGGCGGCAGCCAATCGTCAAGCGGGAAATACAGACCAATCAGGGGTGGGGCTGAGGTGAGGTGGAGGACCATAGCAACCATCCCTGACCCAAGCAACCATCCCATAACCTGACAACCCTCCATAGCTTGGTAACCATCCCAGACACTAGCAACCATCCCATAACCTGATAACCATTCCAGATAGTAACAACCATCCCGTAGCTTGGTAACTATACCATAGCCTAGCAACCATCCCTGACCCAACCAACCATCCCAGACAGTAACAACCATCCCATAGCTTGGCAACCATCCCATAACTTGGTAACAATACCATCTCCTGGCAATAATCCAATAACCTGGCAACTATACCATGCCCTAGCAATCATCCCACAATGTGACTACCATCCCATAGCTTGGTAATGATCACATACATACCCAATCAACCATCCCATAGTTGAGCAACCATCCCATAGCCTGGTAACTGTCCCATACCCTTGCAACCATTCCATAGCTTGGCAATTATACCATAGAATTCTACAGCACGGAAACAGATCCTTTGGTACAACTTGTCTGAACTTCCACACCGACCAGGTTTCCCAAACTAAACTAGTCCTATTTCCCTGTGTTTGGCCCATATCCCTCTAAACCTTTCCTATTAATGTACCTATATAGATTGGTAACCACATCATAGCCTGCAAATCATCAATACCCTAGCAACCATCCCATGGCCTCATAACTAACTATACTATAGACAAGCAGCCATCCCATAGCTTGGTAACTATCGCATAGTTGAGTAAACATCCCATAACCTGGTAAGCATGCCATAGCCTTGTAACGTTCCCTTACCCTGGCAACCATCCCATAGCCTGATAACCAATCCATGACTTGGCAACCATGCTGTGCTCTCAGTTCCTGGTTCAGGTGGAGCCCATCAAACAGTATAGTTTCCTCCTGTCCCAGTACCAGTGCCACTATGCCATGAAATGGAAGCCATCTTCACTGCATCATGTCTTCAAGCATTGTTCATACTTTTAAATTTACCCCAGTATCAATTTGCATATGACTCGGGTAACAATCCCAAAATTGTTTAATCTTGAAATCCTGTACTTTAACTCCTAGTTGCTGGTACTCTACCAGCAGGACCTCTTGTCTACTCTTTTCTATATTGTTGGCCCCAACATGGACTAAAACAATTTGATCCTTCCCGCTAAAGAGCCACAAAAGCATCAACAGCTTTGAAAACAAAAATAGACATTTTAAAATCAAAGTCTCAATGATCCAGGAGCCAGCATAGGTAGGCACGCACTCCATACAGAAAAAGGAAAAGAATGAATGCATTTATACAGTAGGTCAGAGGCTGGGAATCCTGCAGTGACTAACTCACCTCCAAAGCTTGTCCACCATCTACAAAACACAACTCAATGGAAAACTCCCCACTTGCCTGGAGTAGTGCAGTTCCAACAACACTCAAGAAGCTCCCTCCCTGACAGCACTGTGCGACTACCTACAGAAAATGAAATGCAACGTTTCAAGAATGCAGCTCACTACCACCTTCTCAAAGGTAACTAGGGATGGGCAACAAATACAGGTCCAGCCAGCAATACCTGCATCCCATTAATCAATACTCTGGGTGATTTATCCGTCCAGGTGTTTAAGTTGATTGTGTGCTGCCAATCAAGTGAGCTGTTCCTTGATGGTGCAAAGGTTATTGAATTATTGCAGCTGTATCCATCCAGGCAAGCTTTCTATCACACTCCTGTAGATGGTGCAAAGGCCTTTGGGAGTCTGGATGCAGAATTCCAGCTTCCGAAAAGTTATGTAGCTATTCCACTTGAGTTTCCAGTCAAATATGACTGGGATGGTTATTGTCAATACAGTTTAATATATTATGTTGAGTCAGTTGCACTTGAATTGTTTTTGGTGAGATGTTTGCAAAAGGTTTGTATGAAATGCATTAAATGAGTTTTGCTATTAATTTTGTAGCAAGTTTAGTCAAATTGATTGTACTGGTTGCATCACATTGGATAATTTGTCTTTGATCGGTTATATCTGACTGACCCTGTTGAATGAGTTATGGTAGATTCCTCAAATAAAATGATTTGCATTGGACAAGTTGCACTGAGCGATTTGTGCTCAGTGAGTTGTACTTTAAGATAATAGGGCTTGTATTTATGTAGCACCCACAGAATTTTGGAAGATTCCATAGCTAACTTGAGAGCAGCAAGCTCCCACAAACAACAATGTGATTAATAAACGACCTGATCATCTGTTTTTGTGAAATTCATTGAGGGAGAATGACAGGACACTAGGGACAGCTCACCTGTCCTTTTATATCATGGTCTTTGGTTTAACATCATTTCCAAATAAAACACTTCTACCACAGCTCGTCAGTACTGCACTGGAATATTCTGACTTGGAGACAAAAGTTATACCAATGGAACCACAGTTAAAACAGAATCCCTACGGTGTGGAAGCAGGCCATTCAGCCCTTTGAGTCCACACCAACCCTCCCAAGACGGTCCCCCACAGACCCACCCCATCCATGTAACCCTACATTCCCCATGGCTAACCCACCTAGCCTGCATATCTCTGGTCACTATGGGCAATTTAGCATGGCCAATCCACCCTAACCTACACATCTTTGGACTGTGGGAGGAAACCGCAGCAACCCCACGCGGACAGCGGGAGAATGTGCAGACTCCATACAGACAGTCATTCGTCACTAGAATCAAATCCAGGTCCCTGATGCTGTAAGACAGCAGTACTAAACACTGAGCCACTGTGCCACCCCAAGTTGACAGATAGATGAGTTGCATTGACTAAATGTTTTTAGAGGGAGCTGTGCTAGGTGAAGTAAATTGGATTATTTACATTCAAGTGGTTACATTGCATGACGTTTCTTGGATGTTCTCTAATTGTGTGTGTGCGTGTGAAAGGGAGAGAGTGGAAAGTGTAAGCAAATTACATTGCGTCATGTCGGATGAGTTTCTTTGAGAACTTCGCTAGCAAATGAATTGAATTGGGCAACCTATGGGGAATGAATTCACTTGCATAAGTTGCATTGAGTGACTTCTGGTGGGCAAGTTGTTTTGAGCAAAGAGAGACATTGTTTTTGTTTAAGTGTATTTGTGAGCTGCGCTGGCTGAGTTGTGTCGGATGAGGTGCTTTACATAATTTTGCAATGTTAATTAATTGCATCGTGTTGGGAATAGTTTACAGCATGCGTCTTCGGGGTGAATTCTACTAATTGAGCTGTGTTGAGTGAATCACAGCAGGTTATTCATGTCGCATACACTATATTTGCATGAGTTGTATTGCGTGAACTGTGTTACGTAAGTCGTATTTAGTCAAGTTGTATTGGAAGAGTTGCTTTAAGATAATAGGGCTTGCATTTATTTAGCATCTTCATGGCATCCCGAAGTGCTTTAAAGTCAATTATGCATTTAAAAAAAACACGTATGGTATTGTGGAAGATTCCGCAGCCAACATGAGAACAGCGAGCTCCCAGAAACAAGGATGCGATTAATAAGTGACCATATCGCTCATTTTTGTAAAATTCATTGAGGGATAATTACAGAACACTAGGGAGAGCTTTCCTGTCTTTTTATATCATGCTGCTTTGGTTTAGCATCGTTTCCAAAAATAAATACTTCTGCTACTACTTTTGATTCAGATGCACTATGTTGGATGTGTGCACTTGAGAAGTTGTATTGAATTATATGGAATGAGCTGCATTAAGTGCATTTTTCAGTATTAAATTGTTGGGTGATGTTCTGCTGGATGAGTTATATTTTTGGTGAGTTTGATTGAGTGAGTCCTGTTATGTGAGTTGCAACGGTCCGCTGCCCATGTCCTGCCTTGCACCAAATCGTGTTCAACCATCATTACTGTGTTACTGATCTATGTTTGCAGCCAGTCAAGCAACACCTCAATTTAAAATTCTTCTGTTTGTTTTCAAATCCCTCCAAGACTCTCCCCCACCCCCACCATCTCCGCAATTTCTTCCACCCTAACCATTATAGAAGACATCTGCTCTGATCTAATTATAGCCCCTTGAGAATCCTTGATTTTAATCACCCCCCATTGTTTGTTAAGAACCAGACGCAACTATTGGTTAGACAGAGTCCAGGCATATATTCTTCTGGAAGAGTTTCATTTGGGGTGGTACAGTGGCTTAGTGATTAGCACTGTTCCCTCACAGCACCAGGCACCCAGGTTTGATTCCACGCTTGAGCGACTGTCTGTGTGGAGTTTGCACATTCTCCCTGTGTCCTCTGGGTGCTTCGTTTTCCTCCCAAAATCCAAAGAAGTGCAGGTTAGGGTGAATTGGCCATGCTAAATTGCCCACAGTGTCCGGGGATGTGCAGGCCAGGTGGAATCGCCATGGGAAATGCAGGGATAGAGTAGGGGGCCCTTTGGAGGGTCAGTGTGGACTCAATAGGCCAAATGGCCTGCTTCCACAATGTAGGGATTCTACGATCTATGATTCCATTTGCATTGTCCAGCACTATTAATTACTTGTTCCCTGTAGATACTTTCTAATCTGTTCAGAGATGTTACAACACACCTCTGGAGCAGATGGGACTTGAACCTAGACCTCTTAGTCCAGAGGTAGGGACACCACCATTGCACCATAAGAGATCCACTCATGAAATTATCCCTTAATGAACATAGAATCGTCATCCATCCTGTCGATTCCCCATTTGGTCTCAGGCATTCCTTCCAGAGCGTACAGAGTCTGAGAGTCAAACAGCACAGAAACAGACCCTTTGGTCCAACTTGTCCATGCTGACCAGACATCCCACTCTGACCTAGTCCCATTTGCCAGCATTTCACTAGATGATAGTTTTGGTGCTTTTAGGTGACAGGGCAGGAAACCCTGGATTACCATGCCTAAACCTCTCTAGGTGTCTAACCTCTCCTTCCTCTATTATGAATTTCCTTGAAATCTATTGCGTTGACAAAAGCTTTTTGGCCATCTGCTGCAAAATCACTTTATGTAGCTTGGTGTCAGATCTCGCTTTATGACATGCATATGAAGCACACTAGAATATATCATCACAGTTACTATGTTATGTTAATGCAGACTGTTGTTATTGAGTGAGTTGCATACTGAGTCTGTTCTGTTGATTCAGCAGTGTTGTGTGAATTCTGTTGATTTCAGGATGGATTATGTTGGATAGTTTGAGTTAATTTTGAGCTCTAGTGATTTAACTGCTCTGCCGGGTTTGTGTTGGAGCAATTTCTATGATTGAGTTGAGGCGAGCAATTGCATTGAATATGTAATGCAATGAGGATTAGCCATGTGAGTTGTATATGAACTTGGAATTAGCCCTTAGGATTGTTACATCTCATACCCCAAAAGACATATTTCTCAATATACTGCTTATGAAGCTGATCTGTGGAAACCCAAGGGTAAAGGTTTGGTAGTAACCTCAGGTAAGCTAAGGCAGAGGTAAAGGATGTCCTAACTTTTAACAGTCCGTATGAGCTTTTTCATGCTCCCCTGATTAGATTATCTCTACTTTCAGATCTCCTTTGATAGGAAACAACTTGCAGATGAGGGGATTGGCAGAACATTTGGTCCCAATCCTTTATTACTGACTGAAGCCCAGAACTTACTTTCTTCGAGTTGGTTGGAGGGATATGGGCCAGGACCAGGCAGGAGGAACTAGTTTAGTTTGGGATTATGTTCGGCATGGACTGGTTGGACCAAAGGGTCTGTTTCCATGCTGTATGACTCTATGTAGTTTTCTTGTGCCTTATTGAAACATATTCCGGGTCTTGTTGCTGTACAGGAATGTGTTTTTTAAATTCATTCACAGGATGTTGGCAGTGCTGGCTGGGCCAGCATTTACTGCCCGTCCTTAATTGCCACGGAGAAGGTGGAGTTGAGGCCCCTTCATGAATGATTGCAGTTATAGAATCCCTACAGTGTGGAACAGGCCATTTGGCCCATCAAGTCTGACTGACCCTCTGAAGAGCATCCCACCCAGACCTCCACCCTATCCCTGTAACCCCGCATTTAGTGTGGCCAGTCCGCCGAAACCACCCATCTTTTGGCTGTGCGAGAAAACCAGAACACCTGGCAGAAACATGCACAGATATGTGGAGAATGTGCAAACTCCATACAGGCTGGAATTGAACCCAGGTACCTGGCACTGCGAGGCAGCAGTGCTAACCACTGAGCCACTTTGCCAATCTAATAAGTCCTTGGGGTGTAGAGACACTCATGGTGCTGTTAGGGAGTAAGTTCCAGTATTTTGACCTGGAGACTGTGAGGAGAGAGATGCATTTCCAAGTCAAGATGGAGTGTGGCTTTGAGGGGAACTTGCAGATTTTGGCATGCACTCTGGTCAGAAACTATGGAGTATCCAAAAATGTAGTACATACATTGAAGTGATCAAATGGAGTGCAGGGCCAAAAAGGAAACGTGTGATCGCCAGATAGAGTGAAACACCAGCAGCTAGTGCAGGAGTTCCCCAGGGCCATCTTCCTCTCAAACTGAGGAGTACCGCTGGAGCTGATGGTTTCTCAAGGGAATGTAGCAGGAGCCAATCCGTGGCACCCAGAGTGGCTCAGCTACACGTGGGCTGAGAATACCAAATGGAAGCGCAATGCTAACAAGCAATCCTGTCAAAGCGGGAATAAAGTAGATGTTTCCATAGCCGTAGACATGATCCCAGGATGGTATGTTGTTTTTCTAGTGGTCAAGTATGTCACTGAGCAACTGTAGGAGGAGGGAGAACAGCCAGAGTTCATGGTTGATATCAGTGCCAGCAATATATGAAAAAAGAGGGATGGACCTCTACAGCAGGATATAGGAAGCTAGGAAATTGCTTAGATCAGGACCCCTCATCAACAGGCATTGGTATCAGTATGTGCCAGCCTCTAAGAACACCATGACTCATCTCAAATCCACTGACAGGACACTTTCTGCAATTTGGTGTTGCACCTCGGGCTGCACCGGCAACTCTCATTGTAATGCTGCAGCAAGGACACTGTGCACTCAGTGAGATACACCCAGCTCATAGACTGGACCAGGCTGTACCTCCAGGCTCTTCACACACTATCATAACACCCATTCACTCTGAGCCTTCCTGGACACTCATGGCATCCCTGCTTCGCCTTGCCTTTGTGTGCTTTGAGTTCTCAGCCAGAGCTAATAGGCTCATTTTACTTCAGTCTTGCTGTACTGTTTATCTCATGTGCAAAACCAGGAAGCCTGCTATGGATATCATGAGGCCTCAGTCAGGTCAAGAATTAATAGTCTTCACTTAGGTGGTTCCCAGCCCAGTAAGTCAAGGGCAGCCTCCAGTACTGGTCCTGAGACTTGGACAAGGTCAGTCAGCCACTCGGGGCAGTCAGAGTCAGGATGTATTCAGCTCTGCGGGATTCGATTGGCCAGGACCTTCTGGAGGTGTGCAACAGTATATTTCTGGCAGGTAGCATGTGCGAATCCATGAGAAAAGATATCATCACCCTCATCTACAAGCAGAAGGGTGAGAGGGAGGAAATTAGAAATTGGCAACCAATTTCGCTGCTGAATACAGATTACAAAATCCTGATTAAGGTCATTGCCAACCAGGTCAGGTCTGCTGTGAGATCGGTGATTCACCCCGACCAAACCAGGCAGGATGATCACTGAGAGCCTTGCACTCCTCTGGGATATGATCGCCCACGTGCAGGACAGGGGGGTTGATGCCTGCCTCATCAGCCTGGACCAGGAGAATATCACACACCTACATGAGGGACTTTGGGGAGAGAATCCGCAATTGGATCCAACTGCTCTACACCAACATCACCAGTGCAGTCTCAACCAATGGGTGGGAATCAGATTCCCGATCAGATCTGGAGTCAGGCAGGGCTACCCACTCTCTCCTGCCTTGTTTAGGTGCTGTATTGGGCCTTTTGCCGAGTCCATCAGGAAGAATGTGAGCCTGAGGGGGGTGACAATTCCAAACGTAGAGGCCTGCAGGTCGAGGCCTCCCTGTGTTTAGATGATGTTGCTGCTTTCTGCTTGGATCCGCTGTCAGTGCACAGGCCCATGAGCATCTGTAACCAGTTCAAACTGGCCCCGGGAGCAAGAGCGAGGCCATGGTCTTTAGGAATTAGGTCGACCGATCCTTTATACACCACCATCAGGACAGATTGCCCAAAGCTGCTGGGCATATGGTTCAGAGGGGACCATACACAAAAACCTGGAATAGAATAGAATAGAATAGTCTTTACTGTCACGTACACTCAAAGAGTGCAGTGAAAAGTTTGTAATGTCACCTTTTGGCACCATCTTAGGTAGAGAGAAATCTAGGTACAGATACTTTTAAGTGTAGGAGGAGCAGACTGTCAAAGTCATTTGGCAGAATGCCTCATCGCCGCAACTTTCCAATAAGCACCAAGGCATTGCTTGGCTGGTGGTGAGAAAGTCATTACCTGTCAGATCCTTTGTGTATGCCCAGTTGGTCTGTGCCACCGCATGCTGCCCTCGAAGCAGCTGCGGGGGCGGGGGTGTGAGACTGTCACACATCTCCTGCTGGAATGTGCCTTTGCAAAGGAAGTCTGGAGAGAGATGCAGTGGGTTTTTTTTCGAGGTTCAGCCCGAGTAACTCCATGATGCAGGACTCTGTGCTCTATGGTCTGTTCCCCAGGACATACACCAAGACAAACATCGACTGCACCTGGACAACCGTCAGTCAGTGAAAGTCGCTCTTTTGTCTGCCCAAAACTTGTTGGTCTTCCAGAGCAAGGAGTTGATCTTGACCGAGTGTTGCAGACTAGCACATTCCAAGGTGCAGGACTTTGTGCTGAGGAACACAGTAAAGTTTGGGGCAAGGCGCAGTGGGGAAAGACCACTGTCTGAGGTCTTCCTGCTGAAGTTAAATATGGGTCCGTTCAGTCATCGGACCCTCCCAGTGCCTCACATATATGTAAATAGTATGTTGTATAAATGCCTTTGGTTTGGTTGGAACTGTCAAGAGAGTCAAACTCCAATGTTTGTTTGTTCTTAAGTGTGCTAAGACTGTACACAACCAAACTGCTTTAGTAACTAAGTATGTATGTAAATATTTATGTGGGTATAGTATATTTTAGAAATGAAAAAATGTCAAGAGTCAGGATGCTCTCCACATGGGGGGTGTGGAGCCAAATCTCAGGCAGTCTATCAGCCATCTGCACTCGTTCTGCCCTGAGGCAGATAATAAAGGAGATGAAAGTGGGCGGCACAGTTGATACTTTTGATGTAGGTGGGGAGGTGCCCAAAATGAGTGAATAGGCAGCGCTGATGGCAGTCAGGGTTACTGTTGTCAGGGGCTTGGGTGGGTGACAGCAAGTGAGGGATGATGTGACAGCTAACAGTGAGAGTGGTTAAGGGGTTTGGGGGGGGTCACACAGACACTCGCTGTCTGGGTCATACAGTGTAAGGGTGTTCAGTGGGACACAGAAACAGTCAATTCTCTGGGTAAAGGGTATCACTGGGATGCTCACTCTCTAGCATATACAGATTTAATATATTCAGTGAGGCTGAGAGACTCTCACTCTCTGGAACATACTCACTCTCGGGTTATACAGTTTAAGGTGTTTCAGTGGGACACAGTCACTCACTCTCTGGGTCTAACAGTGTGACAGGGAGCAGTGGGACTGGGAGACACTCTCTGGATCTAACAGTGTGACAGGGATCAGTGGGACACAGACACTCTCTCTGGGTCTAACAGTGTGACAGGGAGCAGTGGGAATAGGAGACACCCACTCTCTGGGTCTAACAGTGTGACAGAGACCAGTGGGACACAGACACTCACTCTCTGGGACTAACAGTGTGACAGGGATCAGTGGGACAAGGAGACACCCACTCTCTGGGACTAACAGTATGACAGGGAGCAGTGGGACTGGGAGACACCCACTCTCTGGGTCTAACAGTGTGACAGGGATCAGTGGGACTGAGGGACACTCACTCTCTGGGTCTAACAGCGTGACAGGGAGCAGTGGGACTGGGAGACACACATTCTCTGGGTCTAACAGTGTGACAGGAATCAGTGGGACACAGACACTCACTCTCTGGGTCTAACAGTGTGACAGGGATCAGTGGGTCAGGGAGACACTC
>NW_025971391.1:3652-10727 GCF_021869965.1 Rhincodon typus | reverse complement strand
AAAGCACTTCAGAAGACCAAAGTCTGAACTTCACTAAATGGCTCAAATTTTGATGTTGGATTAACTAACAGGCTTCCTCCAGTGAAATAAGCACTTCAGAAGTGAAGAATATCGACTTCAACAAATGACTCAACTTTTGATGTTGTTTTGAGTACTATGCATATTTGAGTGAGATAAGCACTTCAGAAGACCAAAATCTGAACTGCATCAAATGACTAAATTTTTTTCGGCTGTTTTAACTAACATGCTTATTTCACTCAGATAAGCACTTCAGAATTCAAAAATCTCACCTTCACCAAATGACTTAATTTTTAATGCTGTTTTGACTGACATGCTTATGTCAGTAAAGTCAGCACTTCGGAAAACCAAAATCTGAACTTCACCAATGACTCAAGTTTTGATGTTGGTTTGACGAACATGCTTATTTCCGCGAGTTAAGCACCTCAGAAGCCAAAAATCTGAACTTCACCAAGTGACACAACTTTTTGTGTTGTTTTGACTAACATGCTTATTTGAGTGAGATAACCACTTCAGAAATCAAAAATCTCAACTTCAGCAAATGTCTCAACTTTTAATGTTGTTTTGAATAACATGTTTATTTCAGCGAGTTGAGCAGTTCAGAAGGCAAAAAACTCAACTTTAACAAATAACTTAATTTTTAATGCTGGTTGGAATGATATGTTTATTTCAGCGAGTAAAGCACTTCAGAAGACCTCAATCTCAACTTCACCAAATAACTCAAGTTTTGATGTGGGTTTGACTAACATGCTTATTTCAGCGAGTTTGGCACTTCAGTAGATCAAAATCTCAACATCACCAAATGCCACAACTTTTGATGTTGTTTTGACTAACGTGCTTATTTCAGCAATTAAGCATATCAGAAGACCAAAATCTCGATTTCACCAAGACACTCAACATTTGATGCTGGTTTGACTAAAATATTTATTTCAGCGAGATAACCAAAACCTGAACTTCACAAAATGACTTCAGTGTTGATGCTGTTTTGACTAACATGCTTATTTGAGTCAGTTAAAAACTTCAGAGGACCAAAATCTGAACTTCACCAAATGACTCAAGTTTTGATGTTGGTTAGACTAACATGCTTATTTGAATCAGATAAGCATTTCAGAAGTCAAAAATCTCAACTTCACCAAATGACTTAATTTTTCATGCTGTTTTCACGAACATGCTTATTTCAGTGAGATAAACACTTCAGAAATCAAAAATCGCAACTTCACCATCTGACTTAATTTTTGATGCTGTTGTGAATAACATGCTTATTTCACTCAGATAAGCACATCAGAAGTTCAAAATCTCACTGAACCAAATGACTGACTTTTTGATGTTGGTTTGAATGACATGTTTATTTCAGAAGATCAAAATCTCAACTTCACCAAATGACTCAACTGCTGATGTTGTTTTGACTGACATGCTTATTTCAGCGAGTTCAGCACTGAAGAAGGCTGAAACCTCAACTTCACCAAATGACACAACTTTTGATGCTGGTTGGTTGAAAATGCTTATTGTAGCGAGTTAAGCTCTTCAGAACAGCAATTTTCACCAAATGACCGTCGTTTCGATGGTGGTTTGACGAACATGCTTATTTGATTGAGAGAAGCATTTCAGAATTTAAAAATCTCAACTTCACCAAATGACTCAACTTTTGATCTTGTTTTCACCAACGTGCTTGTTTCAGTGAGATAAGCATATCAGAAGACTAAAATCTCAACTTCACCAAAGGACATAACTTTTGATGCTGTTAGACTAAAATGTTTATTTCAGTGAGTTTAACACTTCAGAAGACCGGGATCTCAACTTCACCAAGTTACTCAATTTTTAATGTTGTTTTGACTGACATGTTTATTTGAGTGAGATAACCACTTCAGAATTCAAAAATCTCAACTTCACCAAATGACTCAACTTTTGATGTTGTTTTGACTAAAGTGCTTATGTCAGAAGGAGAAGCATGTCAGAAAACTAAAATCTCACCTTCACCAGATGTCCTAACTTTTGATGCTGTTTAAATTAAAATGCTTATTTCAGCGAGTTAAACACCTCAGAAGCAAAAATTCTGATCTTCACCAAATGACTTGATTTTAAATTCTGTTTAAACTGAAATGCTTATTTCTGCATGTTAAGCATTTCAGAAGATTAAAATCTGAACTTCATCAAATGACACTATTTTTTATGTTCGTTTGACGAACATACTTATTTCAGCGAGTTAAGCACTTCAGATGATCAAAATCTCCACTTCACCAAATGACACAACTTTTGATGCTGTTTGGTTTAAAATGCTTATTTCAGCGAGTTAAGCTCTTCAGAACACCAAAACCTGAACTTCACAAAATGACTCTCGTTTTGATGATGGTTTGACGAATGTGCTTATTTGAGTGAGATAAGCATTTCAGAAGTCAAAAATCTGAACTTCACCAAATGAATCTACTTTTTATGTTGTTTTGACTAACGTGCTTAATTCAGCGAGTTAAGCAGTTCAGATTGCAAAAATCTCAACTTCACCAAATGATTTAATTTTTAGTGCTGTTTGGATTAAAATGCTTATTTCAGCGAGAAAAGCAGTTGAGAAGACATAAATCTAAACTTCACCAAATGACTCAATTTTTGTTGTTAATTTGATGAACATGCTCATTTCACTGATTTAAGCAGTTCAGAAGATCAAAATCTAATCTTCCAGAAATGACTCAACTTTTGATGTTGTTTTGACTGACGTGCTTATTTCAGCGAGATAATCACTTCAGAAGACCAAAATCTGAACTTCACTAAATGACTCAAATTTGATGTTGGATTGACTAACAGGCTTTCTCCACTGAAATAAGCACTTCAGAAGTGAAGAATCTCGACTTAATCTGCGGATTACTGCCCGAGCCACGTGCAATTATGCTTCGGGATAAGAAAGTTAGGGAAGTAAACACGTGGCTAAGTGAGTGTTGTGGGAGAGAGGGGTTCCATTCCATGGTGAATTGGCATCAGTTTTGGGACCGGAGGGATCTGTACCAATGGGACCGTCTCCACCTGAACCGATCTGGAACCAGTGTTCTTGCGTAAAAGATAAATAGGGTGGTCACTAGGACTTTAAACTTGTGAGTTGGGGGGAAGGGAAAGGGAAAACGACAGGGAGTATGATGGTAAATAAAAAGGTAAGCAGCAGGTTCGCATGTGTGCAGGAGGGTTTAAGTTCAATGCAGACTATGAAAGAAGTAAAAAGGAAGGATATCTCAGGAGATGTTATTAGAGATGTTGGAAATCATGAGGGTAAGAAAGCTAGCATAAAGGCACTTTACCTGAATGCTCGTAGCATTCGTAACAAGGTTGATGAGTTAACGGCACAAATCATCGCGAATGAATATGACCTGGAAGCCATTACGGAGACATGGTTACAGGATGGTCACGACTGGGAGTTAAATATCCAAGGGTACCAGACTATTCGGAAGGACAGACAGAAAAGTAAGGGAGGTGGTGCAGCTCTGATATTCAAGGACGCCATCAGGGCGGTGCTGAGAGATGATATAGGTTCTGTGGAGAATGAGGTTGAATCCATTTGGGTGGAAATGAGAAATTGAAAGAGGAAAAAGTCACTAATAGGCGTAGTCCATAGGCCACCAAATAATAATATCACATTGGGGCGGGCAAAAAACAAAGAAATAACTAATGCCTGTAAAAATGGTACAGCAATTATCATGGGGAATTTTAATCTCCATGTAAATTGGTCGAACCAGCTCGGTCAGGGTAGCCAATAGGAGGATTTTGTTGAGTGTATCCGTGATAGTTTTCTTGAACAGTATGTAATGGAACCAACGAGGGATCAAGCTATCCGAGATCTGGTCCTGTGTAATGAGACAGGAATAATTAATGACCTCATTGTTAGGGATCCTCTTGGAAGGAGTGATCACAGTATGGTTGAATTTAGAATACAGATGGAGAATGTGAAGATAAAGTCCAATACCAGTGTCCTTTGCTTGAACAAGGGGAACTACAATTGAATGAGGGAGGACTTGGCTAAAGTAGACTGGAAACAAAGATTTTATGGTGGGACAGTTGACGAGCAGTGGAGGACTTCCAAAGCAATTTTTCAAAGTGCTCAGCAAAAGTATATTCCAATGAAAAGCAAGGGCTGTAAGAAAAGGGGTAATCTGCCATGGGTGTCTAAAGAAATAAGGGAGGCTATCAAATTGAAAGAGAAGGCATACGAAGTGACCAAAAACAGCATGAAACGAGAAAATTGGGAAAATTTTAAAGGTCAACAGAAAGCCACAAAAAGAGCTATAAAGGAAAGTACGATAGAACATGAGGGAAAAAAAACTAGCACAGAACATAAAGACAGATAGCAAAAGTTTCTATAAATATATAAAACGAAAAAGAGTGGCTAAAGTAAACGTTGGCTCTTTCGAGCATGAGAAGGGGAATTTAGTTATGGAATATGTTGAAATGGCCGAGGCATTGAACAGGTATTTTGTATCGGTCTTCACAGTGGAGGACACTAATAACATGCCAGTAATTGACAAAGAGACGAAGGTCGGTGAGGACCTGGAAACTATCATTATTACGGAAGAGGTAGTGTTGGGCAAGCTATTGGAGCTAAGGATTGATAAGTCTCCTGGCTCTGATGGAATGCATCCCAGGGTCCTAAAAGAGGTGGCGGGAGAAATAGCAGGTGCACTGGCGGTAATTTTCCAAAATTCGCTGGACTCTGGGACAGTCCCAGCAGATTGGAAAACAGCAAATGTGACGCCACTTTTTAAAAAGGGAAGTGGACAAAAGATGGGGAATTATAGACCCGTCAGCTTAACCTCTGTAGTGGGGAAGATGCTTGAGTCTATTATCAAGGAAGAAATAGCAAGGCATCTTGATAGAAATTGTCCCGTTGGGCAGACGCAGCATGGGTTCACGAAGGGCAGGTCATGCTTGACAAATCTTTTGGAATTCTATGAAGACATTATGAGCGAGGTGGACAATGGGGACCCAGTGGATGTGGTGTACCAAGATTTCCAAAAGGCCTTCGACAAGGTGCCGCACAAGAGGCTACTGCATAAGATAAGGATGCATGGCATTAAGGGTAAAGTATTAGCATGGATAGAGGATTGATTGACTAACAGGAAGCAAAGAGTGGGTATAAATGAGTGCTATTCTAGCTGGCAGTCAGTGACTAGTGGTGTGCCTCAGGGATCAGTGTTGGGACCGCAATTATTTACAACTTATATAGATGATTTGGAGTTGGGGACCACGTGTAGTGTGTCAAAGTTTGCAGATGACACTAAAATGAGTGGCAGAGCAAAGTGTGCACAGTACTGTGAAACTTTGCAGAGGAACATAGATACATTGAGTGGGCAAAGGTCTGGCAGATGGAATACAATGCAAATAAATGTGAAGTCATACATTTTGGTCGGCGTAATAGGAAAAAGGGTTATTACTTGAATGGTAAAAAGTTGCAGCATGCTGCTATGCAGAGGGACCTGGGTGTCCTTGTGCATGAATCACAGAAGGTAGGTCTGCAGGTACAAAAAGTAATTAGGAAGGCAAATGGAATTTTGTCCTTCATTGCTGAAGGGATTGAAATTAAAAGCATAGAGATTATGTTGCAGCTGTACAAGGTGCTGGTGAGGCCACACCTGGAGTACTGTGTGCAGTTTTGGTCTCCTGACTTGAGAAAGGATGTATTGGCACTGGACGGGTTGCAAAGGAGGTTCACTAGGATGATTCCGGAGTTGAGGGGGTTGGCTTATGAGGAGAGACTGAGTAGATTGGGATTATATTCATTGGAATTCAGAAGATGGAGACGGGATTGTATAGAAACATATAAAATTATGAAGGGAACAGATAAGATAGAAGTAGAGAGGATGTTTCCACTGGCAGGTGAAGCTAGGACAAGAGGGCATAGCCTCAAGATTAGAGGGAGCAGATTAGGACTGAATTGAGAAGGAATTTCTTCACCCAGAGGGTTGTTAATCTGTGGAATTCCTTGCCCAGTGAAGTAATTGACGCTACTTCAGTAAACGTTTTTAAAGAAAAGGCAGTATTTTTTTGAACAATAAAGGAATTAAGGGATACGGTGAGAACGGGGGTAAGTGGATTGAAGTCCACGAAAAGATTAGCCATGATCTTATTGAATGGCGGAGCAGGCTCGAAGGGCCAGACGGCCTCCTCCTGCTCCGAGTTCTTATGTTCTTATGTTCTTATGACTTCACCAAATGACTCAACTTTTGATGTTGTTTTGAATAACAGGCATATTTGAGTAAGATAAGCACTTCCGAAGGCCAAAATAAGAACTTCATCAAATGACTCAAGTTTTGATGTTGGTTAGACTAACATGCTTACTTGAGTGAAATAAGCACTTCAGAAGTCAAAAATCTCAACTTCACCAAATGACTTAATATTTACTGCTGTTTTGACTAACATGCTTATTTCAGTGAGATAAGCTCCTCAGAAAACCAAAATCTGAACTTCAACAAACGACTCAAGACTTGATGTTGGTTTGACTGACATGCTTACTTCAGCGATTTAAGCACTTCAGAAGGTTAAAACCTCAACTTCACCAAATGTCACAACTTTTGATGCTGGTTGGTTTTAAATGCGTATTGTAGCGAGTTGAGCTCATCAGAAAACCTGAACCTGAACTTCAACAAATGACTGTAGTTTTGATGATGGTTGGCTAACATGCTTATTTGATGGAGTGAAGCATTTCAGAAGTCAAAAATCTCAACTTCACCAAATGACTCAACTTTTGATGTTGTTTTTACTAACGAGCTTATTTCAGCGAGACAGGCATATCAGAAGACTAAAATGTCAATTTCACCAAAGGAAATAACTTTTCATGCTGGTTTGACTAAAATGCTTATTTCAGTGTGATGAGCACGACAGAAGTCAAAAATCTCAACTTCATCAAATGACTTGATTTTTGCTGCCTGTTAGACTAAAATCTTTATTTCAGTGATTTGAGCACTTGAGAAGATTAAAATCTGAACTTCACCAAATGACTCAATTTTTAATGTTGTTTTGACGAACGTGCTTATTTCAGCGAGATAAGCATAGCAGAAGAGCAAAATCTCAACTTCAACAAGAC
>NW_025971391.1:0-3552 GCF_021869965.1 Rhincodon typus | reverse complement strand
TGTTGGATTGACTAACAGGCTCCCTCCAGTGAAATAAGCACTTCAGAATTGAAGAATCTCGACTTCACCAAATGACTCAACTTTTGATGTTGTTCTGAGTAACATGCATATTTGACTGAGATAAGCACTTCAGAAGACCAAAATCTGAAACTTACCATATGACTTAATTTTTTATGCTGTTTTGACTAACATGCTTATTTCACTCAGATCAGCACTTCAGAAGACCAAAATTTGAACTTCAACAAATGACACAAGTTTTGATGTTGGTTTGACGAACATGCTTATTTGAGTGAGATGAGCACTTCAGAAGTCAAAAATCTCATCTTCACCATGTGACTTAATTTTTAATGCTGTTTTGACTAACATGCTTATTTCACTCAGATAAGCACTTCAGAAAACCAAAATCTGAAGTTCACCAAATGACCCAAGTTTTGATGTTGGTTTGAAGAATATGTTTATTTCAGCGATTTAAGCACTTCAGAGAAGGCTAAGATCTCAACTTCACCAAATGACTCAACTTTTGTTGCTCGTTCGAATAAAATGCTTGTTTCAGCCAGTCAAGCTCTTCAGTAGACGAAAATCTGAACTTCACGAAATGACTCTAGTTTTGATGTTTGTAAAACTAACTTGCTCATTTCAGTTAGATAAGCACATCAGAAATCAAAAATCTCAAATTCACCAAATGACTCAACTTTGGATGTTGTTTTGACTAACGTGTTTATTTCAGCGAGATAAGCATATCAGAAGACTAAAATCTCACCTTCACTAGATGACCTCACTTTTGATGCTGGTTTAATTAAAACACTTCTTTCAACGAGTTAAGCACCTCAGAAGCCAAAAATCCGAACTTCACCAAATGACACAATTTTCTATGTTCGTTTGACTAATGTGGTTATATTAGCGAGTTTAGCACTTCGGAAGATCAAAATCTCAACTTCGCCAAATGACTCAACTTTTGATGTTGTTTTGACTAAAATGCTTATTTGAGTGAGATAAGCACTTCAGAAGTCAGAAATCCCAACTTGACCAAATGACTTCAATGTCGATGCTTTTTTGACTATCGTGCTTATTTCACTCAGATTAGCAATTCAGAAGAACAAAATCTGAACTTCACCAAATGACTCAAGTTTTGATGTTGGTTGGAATAAAATGCTTATTTCAGAGAGTTAAGCTCTTCAGTAGACCAAAATCAATCGATCAGTGGATCAAATGATTTGATTTTTGATGCTGGTTAGACTAAAATGATAATTTCAGTGTGTTAAGCACTTGAGAAGACTAAAATCTGAACTTCACAAAATGACTCAATTTTTAATGTTGTTTTGACTAACATGCTTATTTGAGTGAGATAACCACTTCAGAATTCACAAATCTCAACTTCACCTGATGATTCAACTTTTGATGTTGGCTTGAATAACATGTTTATTTCGGCGAGTTAAGCAGTTCCGTAGGCAAAAATCTCAACTTTACCAAATGACTTAATTTTCAATGCTGGTTGGATTAAAATGCTTATTTCAGCGAGTTAAGCACTTCAGAAGACCAAAATCTCAACTTCACCAAATGCCACAACTTTTGACATTGTTTTGACTAATGTGCTTTTTTCTGCGAGATAAACATAGCAGCAGACCAAAATCTCAACTTCAACAAGACACTTAACTTTTCATGCTGTTTTGACTAACATGCTAATATCAGTTGGAAAAGCACTTCAGAAGACCAAAGTCTGAACTTCACTAAATGGCTCAATTTTTGATGTTGGTTTGACTAACATGATTATTTGAGTGAGATAAGCATTTCAGAAGACGAAAATCTCAATTTCACCAAAGGACCTAACTTTGGACGCTGGTTGGACTAAAATGCTTATTTCAGTGAGATAAGCACTTCAGAAATCAAAAAATCTCAACTTCACCATCTGACTTAATTTTTCACGCTCTTCTGAATAACATGCTTATTTAACTCAGATAAGCACTTCAGAAGACCGATATCTCACTTCACCAAAAATTTTAGTTTTTGATGTTGATTTGAACGACATGCTTATTTCATGAGGTCAGCAGTCCAGAAGATCAAAATCTCAACTTCACCAAATGATTCAACTTTTGATGTTGTTTTGACGAACATGCTTGTTTCAGCGAGTTAAAAACATCAGAAGGCTAAAATGCCAACTTGACCAAATGACACAACTTTTGATGCTTGTTTGACTTAAATGCTTATTTCACTACAGAAGTCAAAAGTCTCTCCTTCATCAAATGACTTGATTCTTGATGCTGGTCAGAATAAAATGCTTATTTTAGTGAGTTAAGCACTTGAAAAACTAAAATCTGAACGTAACCAAATGACTCAATTTTTAATGTTGTTTGGACTAACATGCTTATTTGAGTGAGTTAAGGAGTTCAGAAGTCAAAAAGCTCAACTTCACCAAATGACTCAACGTTTGATGTTGTTTTGAATAACATGCTTATTTCAGCGAGTTAAGCAGTTCAGAAGGCAAAAATCTCAACTTCACCAAATGATTTAATTTTTAATGCAGTTCGGATTAAAATACTTATTTCAGCGAGATAAGCATTTCAGAAGACAAAAATCTGAAACTCACCAAATAACTCAAATTTTGATGTTGGATTGACTGACAGGCTTCCTCCAGTGAAATAAGCACTTCGGAAAAACCAAATCTGAACTTCACCAAATGAGTTAAGGTTTCATGCTGTTTTGACGAACATGCTTATTTCAGAAAGATAAGCACATCAGAAAAGCAAAATCTGAACTTCACCAAATGACTGAAGTTTTGATGTTGGTTTGACTAACATGATTATTTGAGTGAGAGAACCACTTCAGAAGTCAAAAATCTCCACTTCACCAAAGGACCTAATTTTGGACGCTGGTTGGACTAAAATGCTTATTTCAGTGAGATAAGCACTTCAGAAATCAAAAATCTCAACTTTACCATCTGACCTAATTTTAAATGCTGTTCTGAATATCATGCTTATTTAACTCAGATAAGCACTTCAGAAGATCAAAATCTCAACTTCACCAAATGATTCAACTTTTGATGTTGTTTTGACTAACATGCTTATTTCAGCGAGTTAAGAACTTCAGAAGGCGAAAACGCCAACTTGACCAAATGACACAACTTTTGATGCTTGTTTGACTTAAATGCTTATTTCAGTCAGATGAGCACTACAAAAGTCAAAAATCTCTACAACATCAAATGACTTGATTCTTGATGCTGGTTAGACTAAAATGTTTATTTCAGTGAGTTAAGCACTTGAAAAAAACTAGAATCTGAACTTAACCAAATGACTCAATTTTTAATGTTGTTTGGACTGACATGCTTATTTGAGTGAGTTAAGGAGTTCAGAAGTCAAAAAGCTCAACTTCACCAGATGACTCTACTTTAGATGTTGTTTTCACTGACACGCTTATTTGAGTGAAATAAGCACTTCAGATGGCAGAAATCTCCACTTCACCAAATGACACAACTTTTAATGCTGGTTGTTTTAAAATGCTTATTTCAGCGAGTTAAGCTCTTCAGGACACCAAAACCTGAACTTCACCAAATGACTC
>NW_025971390.1:0-10728 GCF_021869965.1 Rhincodon typus | reverse complement strand
TGAAGCTGGGCTGGGTGATAAAGGAGAACTAATTCTCTGGGTGGGTGAAGTGGCAGCTCAAACCCCCCCTCAACCGCAAAAATCAGACAAGACTCATTTGTTTTATTCTCCAGTTTACTTGAAAATACATACAGTTGAGAAACAAGAGTAGGCCACTTGGCCCTTCGAGCCTGCTCTGCGTCTCAATAAGGTCATGGCTGATCTGATTTCAACCTCAGCTCTGTGTGCCTGCATACCTCCGAACGTCTTTGATCATCTTGGTCATCAAGATTCTGTCCACCTTTGCCTTTCTTAAAAAAAAAAATTAAAGATTCTGCATCCACTGCCTTTATTCGAAGGGAATCACAAAGATTCTCAACCCTCAGAGAGAAAAGAAATGTTTCTCACCATTTCAAATGGGCTCACCCTTACCCATTAAACAATGACCCTCAGTTCTAAATTCTCCCACAAGAGGGAGCATGTTTTCAGGTCCCCTCAGTATCTTTTATGTTTCAATTTAGTCTCCTCTTTTCTCAATTCCAAAAGGTTTCGGCTTAGCCTGTCTAGCCTTTCCTCATAATGCAACCTATTCATTCCAGGTGTTAATCAATTAAATCTTCCGTGAAATGCTTCGAACGTATTAACAACCCTCGGTAGTGCAGTGACCCATACTGATTATAGTACTCCAGATGCAAGTCTGACCTGTACAGCGGGGGACTGCATGTATCTGAAGATGGCCCATGATTTCCCATTTGCTTACGGTAATGCTTTTCCAGCAAGCTCAGGTCATATCTATCCAATTACAGGCTGACATAGGCTAGGGTCAGACAGTGGACAGTTTGTATTGTTACACAGACAGCATTGTTGTGGTATCACTCAAACCTCCCACTCTGCTGGCTCTGCAGAAATAATGACTGGCCCTGCAGCCAGTTCCCACAGCCTGATTTGTTCTGAATTTTTCAATGTCTGTCCGTTCAATGACATTAATGATCCAGGTTGGGTTTTATGCCAATCCAGCAGCTTTCATTTCACTTTTGACTGTTGTGAATTTATTTTCCAGGGAATTGGAAAGGGAGAATTTACAGACAGGCAGCTCAAGTATTGGATCAAGAACTGCCAGTAACACTCATTTCTCAGGAAGTTTGAACATGGAAGGAAGAAGTATCTTTCACAGTGAAGACGAACCACATTATGTGGACAAGCCTTCAGTCTATTGTTTGGTCTGTCGAGACATAAGTGCAATCAAAATAGGTTGACAACAATGACATAAAGCAGCACTTGCTTTGTAATATCATGGTGATGGTTCTCTGTTTGAGTTAAGCAAGGGCTACTCAGCTCTTGATCTCCTCACATTCTTGGTGCAAACATGGACCAAACAGCTGAATTCTAATGAGAGTGACTATCCGCTATCTTAGGCTCCATTTGACGGAGTATTGTATCAAGGAATCATAGCAAAGTCAATGGGAATCAATGAATATTATTCTTCTTTTGACAGCGAGTTTTTGAAAAGATTGTATCTTCAGACCTGAGCAGAATGAAACAAGGTGAACTTATTCAAACTTGTACCACATATATGCAGAAGAGGTATCTAAGTCTAGCTTGGCGACACTCGACCAGTTACAACTCAAAACAGCATGTTATGAAATTTTCACGTCAGAATGGTTGTATGTAATATTGGCATTAAAATAAATTATATGTTAGTCATTTACAATAAAAACGGGATGCTGTTCCATTCCTTACAAAGTTCTGAGTCTTCCAGTTTTGACAGGACTTCCACTTCCATGTTATTTTCAGAGCACCTCTGTCCCCACTATCGCTCACAGCATGCAAGCCTTACCTTGTGAGTAATACTTATGTGACTAAATACCTGCTTATAGTTCACAGTTATGTATATGAAGTTAAACTACCTGAGCCACAATAACTATGTCCTTATATGGTTGTATTTTACTCTTAGACCTCTACTGTCCTGCTTGTCCAATCTTATTTCCTATTTGTTCTGTGTTTAAATGCTTTGCTCCTTTTATATTCCCCTTGGACACTGTCTATCCTCCTTACCCTACTTCACGCAGGTTGGATAATACTGAATACAGAGGAAGAGGTTTGTGATTGTAGGAGGCCAACCCTCTCAGCAGCAGGAGTTCCTCTGGATCAGGTTCTAGACCCAACTACCTTCAGCTGTTTCGTCAAAGACCTTCCCTGCATCATAAGGTCGGAAGTGGGAATGTTTGATGATGATTGCGCAATGTTTAGCACCATCTGTGACTCTTCAGATACTGAAGCCATTGATATATAAATGCAGTAGCCTTGGACAACTTTGAAGTTAGCCTGCTACATGACAAAGAACATTTGCATCAACAAGTACCAACAAATAATGACCAAATCTGACAAATGAGAATCTAACCATAACCCATTGATATTCAATGGTTTTATCTTCACTGAATTCCTCCTCTATCGTCATCCTGGGTGTGAACATTGATGAGAAACTGAACTGGACCTGCCATCTCAATACTGTGCCTACAAAGGAAGGTCAGAAGGAAAGAGATTCTATGTTGATTAACTCAATTCATGACTCCCCAAAGCACGTGCATCATCAGGAGTGTAACAAAACACTCCATTTGCTTGGGTGGAGGCTGCTGCAACAACACTCAAGAAACATGACACCACCCAGGCCAGTGTAGTTCACCTAACCTGTGCCCAATTCAGTACCTTCAGCATTTACTCCCTTCGTCACTGAGGTACAGTGGCAGCAGAGAGCACCATCTACAAGATGTACTGCAGTTTACTCACCCATGCTCCTTTGACCACACTTTCCCAGTCGCAAACTACCACCTGGATGGACAAGAGCAGAAGATGCATCAAAACATCACCATCTGCAAATTCCCCTCCAAGGTCCATGACATCCAGACTTGGAGTAGTATCAGCGATGATCTCATTGAGTGGTGCAGCGGACTTGATTGACCAAAAAGCCTATTTCTGACTTCCATTTTCTAACATGATTTTTAAAAAAGTTGATTAATGTAGTACCCAGACTTGTGTTCAGTCCTCTGCCTGTTCTCTGGTATTTGTTGAAGTTCCATCATCATCTCTCTCCTATATTTCAGCCTGTGGTCAAGAACTGAAAGTACCTCAAAACCCTCTCCACCACCTGATCTTCCTGTCCAACCACCTTCAAGAATCTGTGCATATGGGGAGGTGATGGTCTGCTGGTATTATCGCTGGGCTGTTAACCTGGCGATCCAGATAATTTTCACCATGGCAGATGGTGGAATTTGAATTCAATAAATATCTGGAATTAAGAATCAAATGATGACCATGAATCCATTGTCGATTGTTGGAAAAACCTATCTGGTTCACTAATGTCCTTTAAGGAAGGAAACTGCCAACCCTACCTGGTCTGGCCTACATGTGACTCCAGACCCACAGCAATGTGGTTGACTTTGCGCAGTTAGGGATGGGCAATAAATGCTGCTTAGCCAGCAATGCCCTCATCCCATGAATGAATAAAACTAAAGAATGCTCTCTCCAAGGTCTCCTTGTTCTTCTACACCACTCAAAATCCTCACTTTCATTGTTCATTCTCCCTGAATTCATTATCATTCTCTTCTTTTGATTGAATTCTATTCACCATTTTTTTCTTTCCACCTGATTGATATGTGACTGCAGTCCATGACTTTCCTCCTCATGGTCAACTACATGACCAAATATTGCATACTATCTGCAAACTTCTAAATTGTGGCTCCTGCAACTAAGTTTAAATCATTGATCCACAACAGAAAACAGTGGAACTCCACTGGGTAAGAATGGAAAGAAATGCAATTCCTGTAAATCAGAAACAAATAATAAAAAAAGAAATTGCTGGAAAAGCTCAGCAGAACCGGCAGCAAAATACATGTCTACTTCCTTTTGCATACGAGCACACCCGTTGGCAGGCACCTCTGGCTACACAATTCCAATGTGTCACACCACCCAGAATGCGACGGACAGAAAAGCACACACACACGAACAGCAATGGACCATCAACACACAATGTCAGACAAAGGGTCCAAACAGACCAGCAACTCACTCACATAGACAGACTCACTTTTTGTCTAAACGTTCAGTAAGGGCTCATCCAAAAGTGACATTCCTCATTCTGAAGAGTTCTGCAGAAGGGTCTCTGAACTGGAAACGTTAAGTCTTCTTTCCCTCCACAGATGCTGTCAAACCTACTGAACTTCTCCAGCAATTTCTGTTTTTAATACATTCCTCATTGTTATTTGTCAGTGAATGGTAACATTCCCCGAATCTTGTACAACACTATTCAAATATGTCTGAAGGCGATCATTCGCCATTCTCTCCTTATCATCCTGTTCTCACCCTTCTGCCTTCCAAAACCACACCCCATAACTTGTAGATAACAAGGTGTAGAGCTGGCGGGCCAAGCACCATCAGAGGAGCAGGAAAGCTGACGTTTCGGGTCTGGACCCTTCTTCATTTTTTTTCCGAGGAAGGGTCCAGACCCGAAACGTCAGCTTTCCTACTCCTCTGATGCTGCTTGGCCTGCTGTGTTCATCCAGCTCGACACCTTGTTATCTCAGATTCTCCAGCATCAGCAGTTCCTACTATCCCCATAACTTGTACATGTTTTTTACTTCCCCTCACTATGGCGCGAAACACATGAAAATTCGCCTGGTTCCGAGGAAAAGATAGTGGATATGAAATAAGAATCCTGTTTTAAAAGAAACACAGACAAATGTACAAAGATTGAATTTAACAGGCAGGGGGAATCTGTCGGGAAGTGGTGGGGGCGGGGGGTGGAGGGGAGCAATGTCTAATTTAGTTGATAATTGCGATATTTCCCGGGAAAAGTCATGATCCAACAAAAGAGGCCAGAAATGTTCTGTGATATTTCCCACAGCCTGATGCCCCAATAATCCCTGCTCCATGTCAATAAACGCTGCTCCGGGTGAGGTTGGAGCTCACAGCCTCGGCATTTCACGCGCCTCTATACCGTCATAGAAGGAGCGCGCGCTCACCGATTGCGTCACTGGAGCAGCAGCGTAGCTCCACGCACTCATTGCCATCCCCATTTCCGGTTGTATCTTGCAGCTGTGCCATTGAGTCTGTCTGTTTCCGGGCCTGGGAACTGGGATTATATGGTCATCTGCAGCAGTGGTTACTTCCTTGTGTGAGGAAACTTCTGATGCAACCGATGTTCAACTAGGTTTCTATTGAAAATTACATTACAACAACAGCCTGCACTATCCCCTGTGTCTTTGATGTTTTGTAGAAATCTATCAATCTCAGTCTTCAACATACTCAATGATGGAACCTCCAAAGCCTCTGGGAACATCGAGTTAAAGATTCCAGCCCACTGTGAATCTTCACATTACAGTGCATTGCTTGGAAAGTATTCCTGTTGTGTATCTGGTGCTGTTCCTATCATTGCTCTTTACAAGCGGGGTCTTCTGTGTGGCGCCGTGATCGTATGGTAGTTAGTATTCTGCGTTGTGGCCGCAGCGACCTCGGCTCGAATTTGAGTCACGGCAAAAAGTGGTTGTTTGCTGCATTTGCTTTTATCCCTTGTAATACATGCTACAGAAATGCGGCAGAGTGTCAAACTTTTGTACATGAAATTATTCTTCAAGGTGATGACAATCGTCTCTCAACCCCCGCTCTCTCACATATCTGCGTTTGATGTACCAGAATTCAAACCCACCACTTGGAGATTTCTCTCTCTCCCACAATCACTAACTCTCCTTTACGTCCCTCTTTCCACTTCACTGAGGCACTGCGCAATCTACCATCCATTTTCACATTGACATCGTTGACTCTGTCCTGTTGTGGTCAGTGTTGCTGTATGAACGTGCCCTGTCTCACCACCGGGAACTTTAAACCAGTCGATTTAGATACTGTGGCTGTCAGTTCAAAACTCATGTAGCAGCTTTTACTGACTTGAACCAGTGATTATTGGAACATCAGACTTAGGAAAACAACGCAGGGTAATATTGAACAAAACAGACTTCATCGGAAAAGACCAGTTTCCATGGCTTTTTGCACATTTATTTCATTTGATCATTCGGCTATAGCTAGAGTACTGTGTGCAGTCCTGTAATGCACATTGTTGCGGGGGTGCGATAGCAGTAGAAACGGTGCAGAAGAGATTTACTAGGACATTGTCTGGGCTGAAATGTTTCAGTTATGAAGAAAGATGCAATAGACTGTGGTTGTTTTCCTTAGAGCAGAGGAGATCTACAAAATAATGAGTGATATTGATAGGGCAGACTCAAATAAATGCTTTCCCTTGACGGCGGAATCGATCACCAAGGACCATAGATTTAATGTAAGAGGCAGGAATGTTTGAGTAAATGTGTGGAAAAACGTTTTCAGCCAGCGGGTGGTTGTAATCTTGAACCCACTGCCTGTAAGTGTCCTACAGGTAGGTATCCTGATGAATTTAAGAAGCATTCAGATGTGAATTTGTGATGCTATAGCATTGACTGCTATGGGCTAAGCGATGGAAATAGAATTCGGATACTTAAGCGATTGTATTGGATTGGTGCACACGTAAAGACCTTAAGGGGCATTTGGGCTCCAGGTCCTTGGTAGTGTAGTGGTTAGTATGCCTGAGTGTCACGCAGAAGACCGGGGGTCACCTCTCTGCTGGGGAGGATCTAACCGTGTTTGGGGTCATTCAGTGAAAGGGACCCAGCTTCGATTTCAGCTTTTGGTGATGTCTGCGTGGAGTTTGTATGTTCTCGCCATGTCTGCATCGGAGTGCTCCAATTTCTACCCCCAGTCTAAACATCTGCAGGTTAGGCGAATCGGTTGTGGGAAATTGCCCTGTTGTGTGCAGGGATGTGTAGGCCGGGTAGTTAAGCCATGGTAAATGCGGATTTATGTGGATTGGCGGGTGTCACTATTTTATACTTGGTTCTGGACGAGAATGGTCACTGCTTCATATTGGACTCTGGGGTATAATGTTCACTCTTTCATGTTGGGCTCTGTGAGAGAATGTTCACTGTTTTATATCGGACTCTTGTAGGAGAATGTTCACTGGTTTATATCGGGCTGTGGGTGATAGTAGTCACGGTCTGAAATCGGGCACTGGAGCTGAATGTTCACTGTTGTATATCGGGCTCTGCGGGAGATTAGTCACAGGTTTATATCGATCCCCATTCTACACCTCCTATATCTTTGCGGGTGTGATGCAACAAATACCTATAGCCCTTCAATCAAAACAAAAATGAATGGCAAGCTGAATGTATATTTTGAGATTCGGTGACCAACAAATGCTATGTATTTGTGAGAATGTATATCCCGATAACGAAAATATGAACTGCACGACATTTCTGGGATTTAGATTTTCACGTTGGAATATGATTGGGTACCTTCTTCAAAACAGAATAACTTTCCGGTGTAAGTGAAACATGATCAACACCGGACTGCAGGGAAAATGCACAAAGCTGAGCGAGCCGTGTACAAGGTGATGCCATGCAACATACTTACAGTTACTAAACTTGTGTTGCAAAATAAGCAGTCCGAAAACAAATCCTTTGTCTCGAAAGATAAGCAGATTTAGAATCCGAGGACGGCAGATCCCATTGCGAAATTGTTCTAAAGGTAGTGCAGGTACGAGCGACTTTATCATAATTCCATTCATTTTCCCTGACTTTCTGCTTAGCCGGCCGTTTTCCAGCAAAGATTTCCACTTTTGGGCAAGAGCAAATACCAGAGGTCACACGACACCATGTTATATGAGCGATTGTCTCAAAAATGATTTTTCCGATGTTGCTACGGGAACACAGCAAAAGTAAAGGCACGGGGAAAGGCTTCAAGGATCCCTGTCGTGCTCGTCCATTTCTTAGCCACTCGACTATGCCCGGCTACAATATTAATTTCGCATCAGATGCCGATAGCCCTTTCATCAAAACAAGTATCAACAGACAGCTGAATGCATCTTGTGAGATTCGGTTGAGCAAAAAACATGTTATGTGCCTGTGAGAAAGTATGTTCGGTTATACTTCGACAAAGAACACATGACTGCATCAGATTTCTGGAATTTAGATTTTCGCTTTGGTAAATGATTTCGCTCATAGCTCGAAACAGAACGATTTTCGCGTTTACATGTCACATGATTAACTCCGGACTACAGGGAAAGTGCACCAAGCTGGGCAGGCCGAGTACCAGAAGATACCGTGCAGCGTACTTACAGTTACTGCACCGGTTTTGCAGAATAAGTGGCTCAAAAAAAGTCCTCCATCTGAAAAGCCTGCTTAGCATTAGAATCCGAGAACTGCAGATCCCATTGCGAGGCTGTTCGAACTTCGGTGCAGGTATGAGTTGCTACTTTCCTTGTCCGTCTTCTTAACCGTACACTTTCCTGCAGAGCTTTCCAGACCTGGACATGAGCAAATGTCAGACCGCTGCCCGCTGAGTTAGAAACCTGCGTGGGAAGTAAAGCAACTCGCTAAATTTTACTAAACTCCACGGTGCTCATTTGGAGATGCACCAACGGTAGTTTTCAAACATTGACAGAACGAAAACGGCGATCAGAGATGTTAAAAGGTGCTAAAAGCACGTGATTGCTCTTTCTTCCAGCTGTGAAAAGCTCTGAGTCACCTTCACGTCCCTTATCGCTAACTAAGATGGAATTTGCTTCACCAGAGCCGCATGCGCCTCGCTTTCTTATCCCTCCCTGTTTAGATTTTCTTCCTCTTCTGTGTTATCAAACTAATGGATACAATGTCATTTGGTAGCCTGATTGTCTTTACTTCAGTTTCTATTCCACCATGGCTTCGATTTCAGAGCACACGTTAATATTAATGACTCTATGAGAGCATGAGTCAAGAGGCACATCAGAGCTTGTAAATCCATTCATTCTCGTTGTTGGCTGTATGAGACGCTGACGTGTCCAGCGCTAAGAAATGCCAACATGTTTCTCTACTGCAAAACATAACTGAGGACTTATGGCTTTGATTCACGCACTTTGAGACATGGCAGACTATCGGAATTAGGCCTTTCAGAGAAAATTTGAGATGTATTTGAAAGAGAGGGTAAATCAGGAATCTGTGGTGCATTGTGACAACAGCAGATCAGGCTTCTACTTGGCATTGAACCAGGACGCCTTCGCACGAAAAGCAAATGCAAAAGTATTACTCTGTAGGAAGTATCAGAGCACGCCAAATGCACTCTTAAAAGTGATGACCATCTGTGCATATGTACGAATCAATGCATATTCAGGACCAACAGGGATAGAAATTTAACAAAACTTTGCACTGCAGTTAATTGGAATTATATTCCTTTTCGCCACAACAGCAGAGACGGTGGAATAAATTCAGAACAAGCGTAACTGACGAGAAGAGCACGCAGGTTATTGAAAAGTAATGAGTAAATCTGTCTGTTTCTGCCCTGTCACGAACGAGAGACTATTCAAGTGTCAGCCGAATGCGATACCCGCTACACTACAGAAACACCACGCGGTAAAATCGTGCCCGCTGACCTCCGTACAGCATTGAAATTTGCAGCCCTCCACGTTTTACTTTTCGATTTCAAACTGGTTGATGTTGTCCAGCCTTATTGGCATTATTGAGAAATAAAGAAAGTCACGTAAAATTGCTCAGAAAATATTCACAAGGATGTTGCCAGTGTTGCGAGGTTTCGACTGTAGGGCGAAGCTAAATAGGCTGGGCGAAATTTCCCTGCAGTGTCGGAGGACGAGAACTTAGGGATGTTTAAAAAGTCATGAGGGATATGAAGAGGGTGAATGGTCGAGGTCTTTTTTCACCGGGTGGGCGAGTCCAAAACTACAGGAAATATACTTAAGATGAGAGGGGAAAAATGAAATGGGAGCTGAGGGGCATTTTTCATGCAGAAGATGGTGCGTGTATGGAATGAACTAACGGAGGAAATTGTGGAGGCTGGTAAAAGGACAACATTTCAAAGGCATCTGGATGCGTGCATGAATCGGAAGGGTATAGAGGGATAACGGATAAATACTGGCAAATGGGGCTGGATGAATTTAGGATATCTGGTCGGCTCGGACGAGGTGCACCGAAGTGTCTGTTTCCGCGCTGTCCATCTGGATGACGCTACAGTTGCTGAGCCCCTGTTTAGTTGCTTGTCCGCAGAGACACGGCCCACCTGTCTCTGTGGCGCAATCGGTTAGCGCGATCGGCTGTTAACCGAAAGGTTGGTGGTTCAAACCCACCCAGGGACGACTTGTGTTATCGCTTTTAACCCCGATGACCGATCTCAGTGAAAATTGTGGATACAAGGAAACAACTGTGTTAGCTTCTCAGGTATCGAACGAACCCCCCCAACAGATAGCTCTTAACGGGCAACAGAAGCTAAAACGCCAAGGTGAACGCTGTTCCAGACACACCAAATATTCTGTCTGTGAGACACCTCGACTTGTCTGCGTCACGAACCAGTCACACAAGTGGGAGCGGGGCGCTTCCAAACAAACCAGGAGTCTAGTCCAACGCCACTTTCCAGAAAGTGCTCAAATAACGAAAACAAAAGAACAAAATAAGAACGACTCACGAAAAGTGACGATTCGTAACCACAGTCTCAAAGAGGCTGGGTTTCCCTTCTGATCAACAATGCGGGTGTGCCTGCACGGCAACGATTGCAGTAGATCGAGAAGGCGGCTCATCAGTTCCCTTCTCCGCGACAGAAATGAAGGAAGGTTTTGGAGTAGATCTGTAGCTCGGGTTGTGGGTGTTGAGGTTGGTTGGCTCGCCGAGCTGGTTTGTTGTTCCGCAGACG
>NW_025971389.1:6349-10730 GCF_021869965.1 Rhincodon typus | reverse complement strand
TGGGGGATGTCCGAAATTGTTGGCGGGGTGGGGTGGTGGGGGATGTCCCACTGTATTGATGGGGGTGGGGGATGTCCCACTGTGTTGGTGGGGGATAGGGGATGTCCCACTGTGTTGTTGTGGATGGGGGATGTCCCACAGTGTTGGTGGGGGTGGGGGATGTCCCACAGTGTTTGGGGGATGGGGTTGTCCCAAAGTGTTGGTGGGGGTGGGGGATGTCCCATAGTGTTGGTGGGGATGGGGGATGTCCCACTGTGTTCGTGTGGGGGTCCAGAGGGGCATGTGAAGTGATGTCCCATTGTGTTGATGGGGAGGTTATAATGTCATGTTTGCCTTGGGGACATGATGTGGTGGTTGTTTTGTTTTTCCTCTCTTTTCCTCAGTCTGTGTCTCTCTCACACACGCACACGCACACACACACATACACACGCGCACACACACACACACACACACATACACACGCACACGCGCACACACACACATACACACACACACACACACGCACATACACATGCACACGCACACACACACACACACACGCACATGCACACACACACACACACACACACACATACACACACACACACACACACACACACACACACACACACACACACTCTGCCTATCCTTCTCCATGTTCTTTATGGTCTCGCTATCTTGTCTGACACTCTCTCAGATTTCCTTGCAGTTTTTGGCATTCTCTGTCGGCTTTTCTCTCTCTCTGTGTGTGTGTCTCTGTTTCCATTACTGGGTCTGTATAAACACCTCCCTCTGCATCTGTTGTATTTCTTTCTCCCATTCTATCTCTCTCTATTTCTTCTCTACCTTTTTCTCACCCTCTCTCTCTCTTACACAGTCCACCATGCCCTCTTCCTGACCACGGGGATGTTTGTAAATTAGAGGAAGTGGCCTGTGAAAGGTTTTTTGGGTTTGCTGTCGTGAATAGGAGTGAAAAACCAGTCATTAATCTTTGGAAGTCTCTTTCTGGCCCATTCACTTATGTTTTGCTAGTTTGAATACATTGAGTGTACCCACATTGTTCAGAGATTCATGTGACTGGACATTCAGATTCAGTCTTTTCCTAAACACCATAGAGACCGGAGACAGAGAGAGAGAGAGAGACATGGGGGTATGGGGAGAGAGAGATTGAGAAAGAGACACAGAGAGAAAAGAGTGAGACAGCGAGAGACATGAGTGGTGAGAGGGGGAGAGAGAGAGGAGGCAGAGAGAGAGACAAATAGAGACAAAGAGAGAGAGAGACATGAGGCGTGAAGAGGGGGAGTGTGACAGAGGCAGAGAGGGAAAGAGACATAGAGAGGGGGAGAGGGTGACAGAGACAAAGAGAGACAGACAGCTAGAGAGAGGCTGGTGGAGGAGAGAGAGTGTGAGACAGAAGGGGATAGAGAGATTTGGGGGGGAGAGGGAGACAGACAGAAAGAGAGTGACAAAGAGATGCAAAGAGACAGGGAAAGAGTGAGAGAGACAGAAAGGGGGAGAATGAGAGAGACGGAGAGGTCAGAGAGTGACAGAGAGAGAGTGAGAGATGGAGGGGGAGAGAGAGATACAGACAGAGGGGAATAGAGAGAAGAGGGAGGCAGAGAGGGAGAGACAGAGAGAGAGAGACAGAGAGACAGTGACAGAGAGAGAGAGAGAGAGAGACAGAGAGAGAGTGACAGAGAGACAGTAAGTCAGAGAGAAGGAGGCAGAGAGAGAGAGACAGTGTCAGAGATACAGAGAGTGTCAAACACAGAGAGAGAGAGAAATAGAGAGAGACAGAGATAAAAAAAAGAGACAAGGAATGAGAGATGGTGGAGATGGAGACAGAGAGAGAGAGAGAGACCCACAGAGAGAAAAAGTGAGACGCTCAGAAGTAATCATAGAACAATATTGCACAGGAGGCCCTTCGGCCCATCAAGTCTACACCAACAACATCCGTACTAAATCTACACCAGTTCTCCTTCCCCACACTAGGCTCTGAATGTAATGACACTTCAGGTGCACATCCAAGTACTTTTTAAAGGGTGGTGAGATTTCCTGCCTCAAAAGTTAAAAAGTTAAAGGAAAGGAGAACTCAAGAGCTGTTAGTAATGGAGGTAATAGGACCCAAAAAGAAAGTGCAGAAACTGGCATAAGGACGCTTTATCTGAATTCTCGGAGCATTCGAAACAAGGTGGATGAGTTGACAGTGCAAATCATGGCAAATGGGTATGAATTAGTGGCCATTACAGAGACATGGTTGCAGGATGGTCATGACCGGGAGTTAAATATCCAGGGGTATCAAACTGTTCGGAAGGACAGACAGGAAGGTAAGGGAGGTGGTGTCGCTCTAATTTTTAAGGATGCTATCAGGGCGGTAGTGAGAGATGATATAGGTTCTACTGAACAAAATGTTGAATCCATTTGGGTGGAAATAAGGAATAGCAGGGAGAAGAAGTCACTGATAGGTGTGGTCTATAGGCCACCAAATAATGACATCGTGGTGGGGCGGGCAATAAACATAGAAATAGCTAATGCATGTAAAAATGGTACAGCAATTATCATGGGGGATTTTAATCTACATATCGATCGGTCAAACCAGGTCAGTCATGGCAGCCTTGAGGAGGGATTCATAGAATACATCCGCGATAATTTCCTTGAACAATATATAATGGAACCTATGAGGGAGCAAGCTATCCTAGATCTAGTCCTGTGTAATGAGACAGGAATAATTAATGATCTCACAGTTAGGGATCCTCTCAGAAGGAGCGATCACAGTATGGTCGAATTTAAAATACAGATGGAGCGCGAGAAGGTTAAATCCAGTACCTATGTCCTGTGCTGAAACAAAGGAGACTATGAAGGAATGAGGAAGGAGTTAGCTAAGGTAGAATGGGAGCAAAAACTTTATGGTGGGTCAATTGAGGAACAGTGGAGGACTTTCAAAACAATTTTTCACAGTGCTCAGCAGAAGTATATTCCAGTGATAAGGAAGAACTGTAGGAAAAGAGAGATCCAGCCATGGATGTCTAAGGAAATAAAGGAAAGTATCAGATTGGAAAAAAAACATGTACAAAAATACAAAGTAGTGGGAAACTAGTAGACTGGGAAATCTTTAAAGGCCAACAGAACGCCACAAAAAAAGATATAAAGAAAAGTAAGATAGATTATGAGAGTAAACTAGCTCAGAATATAAAAACAGGCAGGAAAAGTTTCTATAAATATGTAAATCGTAAAAGTATGGTGAAGGTAAACATTGGTCCTTTAGAGGATGAGAAGGCCAATTTAATAACTGGGAACGAGGAAATAGCCGAGACATTAAACAGTTATTTCGTGTCAGTCTTCACAGTGGAAGACACAAATAACATGCCGAAAACTAATGGCAAGAAGGTTATAGCAGGTGAGGACCTAGAAACTATCATTATCACTAAGGAGGCAGTGCCGGGCAAGCTAATGGGGCTAAAGGTAGACAAGTCTCCTGGCCCTGATGAAATGCATCCCAGGGTACTAAAAGAGGTGATGGGGGAAATAGCAAATGCACTAGTAATTATTTACCAAAATTCACTGGACCCTGGGGTGGTTCCCACAGATTGGAAAATAGCCAATGTGACGGCACTGTTTAAAAAAGGAAGTAGACAAAAAGCAGGTAACTATAGGCCAGTTAGCTTAACTTCGGTAGTGGGGAAAATGCTTGAATCTATCATTAAGGAAGAAATAGCAAGACATCTGGATGTAAATTGTCTCTTTGGGAACACCCAGCATGGGTTCATGAAGGGTAGGTCATGTTTAACTAATTTTGGTGGAATTCTTTGAGGACATTACTTGCATGTGGACAATGGGGAACCTGTGGATGTGGTGTATCTGGATTTCAAGAAGACATTTGACAAGGTGCCACACCAAAGGCTGCTACATAAGATAAAGTTGCACGGTATTACAGGTAATGTATTGGCATGGATAGAGGATTGGTTGACCAGTAGAAAGCAAAGAGTAGGGGTAAATGGGTGTTTTTCTGGTTGGCGGTCAGTGGCTAGTGGTGTGCCTCAGGGATCAGTGTTGGGACCTCAATTGTTTACAATTTACGTAGATGATTTGGAGTTGGGGACTAAGTGTGGTATGTCAAAATTTGTAGATGATACTAAGATGAGTGGTAGAGCAAAGTGTGCAGAAGACACTGAAAGTCTGCAGAGGGATACAGATAGTCTAAGTGAGTGGGCAAAGGTCTGGCAGATGGAGTACAATGTTGATAAGTGTGAGGTAGGAATAACAGCAAAATGGGCTATGTTTTAAATGGTAAAAAATTGCAGCACGCTGCTGTGCAGAGGGACTTGGGTGTCCTTGTGCATGAATCGCTGAAGGTGGGATTGCAGGTACAGCAGGTAATTAAAAAGGCAGATGGAATTTTGTC
>NW_025971389.1:0-6249 GCF_021869965.1 Rhincodon typus | reverse complement strand
AGACTGAGTAGACTGGGATTATACTCATTGGAATTCAGAAGAATGAGGGGAGATCTTATAGAAACATATAAGATTATGAAGGGAATAGATAAGGTGGAGGCAGGGAGGTTGTTTCCGCTAGCAGGTGAAACTAGGACTAGAGGGCATCGCCTCAAAATAAAGGGAAGCAGATGTAGGACTGAGGTCAGGAGGAACTTCTTCACCCAAAGGGTTGTGAATCTGTGGAATTCCCTGCCCAGTGAAGCGGTTGAAGCTACCTCGCTGAATGTTTTTAAGGCAAGGCTAGATAAATTTTTGAACAGTAAAGGAATTAAGGGTTATGGTGAGTGGGCGGGTAAGTGGAGCTGAGTCTCAAAAAGATCAGCCATGATCTTATTAAATGGCGGGGCAAGATCGAGGGGCCAGATGGCCTACTCCTGCTCCTAGTTCTTATGTTCTTATGTTCTTATTAACTACCCCCCAGCAGTGCATTCCACACCCCCACTACCACATGGGTGAAAAATAATTTCCTCAAATCCCCGCTAACCCTCTTGCCTTTCACTTTAAAATGATAAGCCCCCTTCATACTGATCCTTCAACTAAGGGATCAGCTGCTTTCTGTTCACCCTGTTCATGCCCCTTATTATCATACACACTTCTACCAGCCTCGCCCCCTCACCCACCCAATTTTTTCTGCTCTGAGCTTATCCAGCCTCTCTCTTTGTTGCTGAACTGTCCCTTCCCCAGGCAATATCCTGGTGAATCCCCTTCCCAGTACAATCCCATCCTTCCTGTAGTGTGGGTGACCAGAACCACTCACAGACCCTTCGGTCCAACTCGTCCGTGCCGACCCAATATCCTAAATTGATCCAGTCCCATTTGCCAGCATTTGGCCCATATCCCTCTAAACCCTTCCTATTCATGTCCCCATCCTGATGCCTTTAAAATGCTGTAATTGTACCAGCCTCCACCACATCCTCTGGCAGCTCGTTCCATACACACACCAGCCTTTCAAGTTTCACAACATCCTTCCTATAGCAGGGAGACCAGAATTGAAGACAGTATTCCAAAAGTGGCCTAACCAATGTCCTGTACAGCTGCAACATGCCCTCCCAACTCCTATACTCAATGCACTGCCCAATAAAAGCAAACAAACCTGTCATTTTTTAAATAAAATCTGCTCTCCTCCAGTCAAAAAGTATTTTTTTCACACCATCATTCTTGTTTTGCATAACATATGTGAAACATACTGTCTTGTGATTGCTAATATTAAAATGCTTCGCCCAATCCAAAAGCTGTGTCACTTCATTCCCCAGAGTTAGATCCAGCCCTGCACTGTCCCTTTATAGGACCTTCTGCATTTTAACATAAAATATAGTTGTTCTAAACACATTTCAATAAGTGTACCTCTTCTAGAGCCTTTATACGATGATTGTCCCAATTAATGTTGTTGAAATCCCCAAATAAAGTTATTATTTCTACACTCCACAGTGAAATTTCTGCATGTCTGCTCCTCTAGTACCTTCAGCTGTTTGGGGATCTAATGTCACAGAGTGCTAGAGAGGAGTGCAGGTTCATAGTTCCTTGAAAGTGGAGTCACAAGTAGACAGGATAGTGAAGAAGTTGTTTGGTATGTTTGCCTTTATTGGGCAGTGCATTGAGTATAGGAGTTGGGAGGGTCATGTTGCAGCTGTACAGGACATTGGTTAGGGCCACTTTTGGAATACTGCATTCAATTCTGGTCTCCCTGCTATAGGAAGGATGTTGTTAAATTTGAAAGGCTTCAGAAAAGATTGACAAGGATGTTGCCAGGGTTGGAGGGTTTGAGCTATAAGGAGAGGCTGAATAAGCTGGGGCAATTTTCCCTGGAGCATCAGAGGCTGAGGGGTGACCTTATAGAGGTTTATAAAATCATGAGGGGCATGGATAGGGTGAATAGCCAAGGTCTTTTCCTCAGGGTAGGGGAGTCCAAAACTAGAGGGGCATAGGTTTAAGGTGAGATTTAAAAGGGACCTGAGGGGCAACTTTTTTCACACAGAGGGTGGTGTGTGTATGGAATGAGCTGCCAGAGGAAGTGGTGGGGGCTGGTACAATTACAACATTTAAAAGGCATCTGGATGGGGATATGAATAGGAAGGGTTTAGAGGGACATGGGCCAAATGCTGGCAAATGGGACTAGATTAATTTAGGATATCTGGGTCGGCACGGACTGAAGGGTCTGTTTCCATGCTGTAAAACTCTATGATTGTGTAACTGCAGCACAAAAAAAAACTTTAGTCCCATCACGTCTGCATTGGTTAAAACTATTGTAATGCCACTTCCGTGCACTTGGCCCACAGCCATGTACACTTTGTGCATATCTAAACACTTCTCCAGTGGGATGAGGGTGTCTGTCTCTCCCAGCCTTACAGGCAGTGAGTTCCAGATTCCCTACTACCCTCTGAGTGAAGCAGATTTCCTCACGAAAAGAAATGCTTTTTGACTGTTTTATTAAAACAAGACAGGATTGCGTGCCCTCGAAACCTCCTGCCCCTCTGTCACCTTAAACCTATACCTTCCCCACCCACCCCCAGTCACAGCGTAGACAGGAAGAAACCTTTCCCCTTGCTGGAGGATCAATCTCTATCCATCACTGAAACTCTCCAGGCCCAGCAACGTCCTGGTAAATCCCCTCTGCACCCTCTCCAGGACCATCACATCCCCCTCTCCATCCCCCCAGTAACGTGGATTCCAGAACCGCACACAATACTGTAGCTGCGGCCGAACCAACGTTTTATCCAGTTCCGATCTTGCACCGTATTCCTCGGCTAATAAAGGCAAGGAAACTGTGTGCCTTCCAAACCACTTCATCCACCTGTCCTCCTGCCTTAGGGACCCCCGAGTGTGCACAGCATGGTCCCTCCGAGCCTAGGAGTTCAGGTACATAATTCTTAGAAGTTTGCCTCCCGTGTAGACAGGGTGGTTAAGAAGGTGTTTAGCACGCTCGCCTTCATTGCTCAGACCTTTGAGTGTAGGAGTTGGGGCGTCACGTTGAGGTTGTGCAGGACGTTGGGGAGGTCTCTTCTGGAGCACTGTGTACGGTTCTGGTCACCCTGTTATAGGAAGGATATCATTAAACTGGAGAGGGCTCAGAAGGGATTTACCAAGATGTTGCCGGGATTGGAACATTTGAGTTGTAAGGAGAAGCTGGATAGTCTGGGACTCTTCTCACTGGAGTGTAGGAGGGTGAGGGGTGACCTTACAGATGTTGATAAAATCATCAGGAGTTTGGATAAGGTTTTCCCTATGGTGGGGGATTTCAAGACTAAGGGGCATATGTTCAAGGTGAGAGGAAAAAGATTTAAAAAAGACATGGGGGGCAGTTTTTTTAAACAAAGAGGGTGGTTCGTGTGTGGAATGAACTCCCTGAGGAAGTGGTGGATGTGGGTACAGTTACAACGTTTAAAAGACATTTGGATAAGTACATGAATAGGGAAAGGTTTGGAGGGATATGGGCCAGGAGCAGGCAGGTAGGACTAGTTTATTTTGGGATTATGATCAGCATGGACTGGTTGGACCGAAGGGCCTGTTTCCTAGCTGTATGACTCTATGACTCAGTGCTTCCCAGGGTCCTACTGCTCGTCATGTACTCCCGCGCCTTGTTTGACCTTCCCAAGTAAATCATCTCACACGTATCTGAACTGAATTCATTTGCCACTGACCAACCCATCTATCCACCCCTTCTACAATCTAAGTCTATCCCCTTCACCTTTTACCACCTTGCCGATTATTGTATCATCTGCGAACTTACTAATCATCCCTCCAGTCTAAATCATTTATAAAACCTGCAAACAGCACAGGCCCCAAGACTGACCCCCTGTGGAACACCACAGATACAGACTTCCTGTGACAAAACATGCCCTTCAGCCATCACTAACATAAAACAAAGAGCTGCAGAGGTTGGAAATCTGAAACGGAACCAGAAATTGCTGGAGAAACTCATCAGGCCTGGCAGCATTTGTGGGGAGAGAGAGAGAGAGAGAGAGAAACAGAGTTAATGTTTTCAGTCCAGCGACCCTTCTTCAGAACTGATAATAGCTGGCAAAGGGTGGGATCGAAGCTAAAGCCAGGGGGGCGAAGGACTGAGGGGGAAGGAGTGGGCGGATAGGTGGAGATGGAGTCCAGAGAGAGAGAGAGAGAGAGAAAACAGGCAGACAAAGCGATGGATAATAGTGAGCCAGGGAGAAAGAAATGTGGATCATGGGGACCATGAGAATGGGTTGGCTTGTCTGAAAGCAGGCCATGTCAAGGGCCTGGGCTGTGGGTAAAGGACATGGAAGAAGGTGTTGAAGCTCTATAATTATTGAACTCAGTACTGAGTCCTGAAGGGTGCAGGGTCCCCAAGCAGAAAATAAGGTGTTGTTCTTCCAGTTCGCGCTGAACTTCGCTGGAACACTGCAGCAAGCCCGAGACAGAGATGTTGGCCAGGGAACGGGATGGTGTGTTAAAGTGGCAAGCAATGGGTAGCTCAGGGTCTTCTTTGCGAGCAGAACGTAGGATGTTCTGCAAAGCGGCCACCCAGTCTACGCTTCGTTTCCCCAATTTAGAGGAGACCACAATGTGAGCAGCGAAGGCAGTAGACTAGATTCTGGGAAGTGCAGGTAAAGTGTTGCTTCACATGGAAGGTATGTTTGGGCCCTTGGATTCTGGGGAGGCAGGAGGTAAATGGGCAGATGTTACGCCTTCGCCGGTTACATGGGAAGGTGCCATAGGCCTGTGGGGAGGTGTTGAGGGTGAAGGAAGTGTGGACCAGGGTGTCCCGGAGGGAACGGTCCCTGTGGAAGGCGGGCAAGGGAGGGGAAGGGAATATGTGTCTGGTGGTGGCATCTCGCTGGAGGTGGCGGAAAAGGCGTCTGATGATCTTCTGGATGTGGATGCTGGTGGGATGGTAGGTGAGGACAAGGGGAACACTCTCGCTGTTGTGGGAGGGTTGGGGGGGTGTGGTGTGAGGACAGGAGTGCGGGAGATGGGTCAGACCCGGTTGAGGGGCCCTGTCGACAGCAGTGCTGGGGAATCCTCGGTTGAGGGAGAAGGTGGACATTCCTGATGACCCCTTCCACTCGGAGTTGGGCCTCATTGGAACAGATGCAATGGAGAATGGAATAGAGTCTTTTACAGGAAGTAGGGTGTGAGGATTTATAGTTAAGGTAACTGTGGGAGCCGGTGGATTTGTAGTGGATATTGGTGACCAGCGGGAATGGAAACAGAGATTGTTGAAGAAGGGAAGGCACAATATGCTCTATACAACACTCCCAATAGTGTGCCTGGGCCCTGTCTTATGTCCTTGAGCTCCAACACCCTACCATTACATCAGACTCCAAACTGTAATAACTGACTCTATAATTATTTGTGTGACACCATCTTCTCTTTAACACCTCCCTGGTCCAACCCAAAGATCCGATTTCCCAGAATGTTGAGTTGCAGGCCCTAAATCTCCCTCAACCACATCAAAGTAATGGAAAGAAGACCACAATTCCAGTGACAAATCCTCGCCCTTAACCCTCTCAGATCCCCCCGGGGTTAACGGACAGGCCATCTTAAAAATTCTCCTACTCCCTCGGAATTCAATGTGGCCGAACTTCCCAAGTTCAGCTGTGTCCCAATTGTACAAACCCTCCTGGTTTAACAGGAGACTGGGCCCACTTGGAGAGGGCCCACCTTCCCCAGGAAAGGTCCCAGAGTTGCAGGAATCTAAAATCCTCCACCCTGCACCGACTCCGAACCATCACGTTCGCCTTCTCTTTACGGGGGCTCAGTGTCTCAGTGGTTAGCACTGCTGCCTCACAGAGCCAGGGACCCAGACTCGATCCGACCCTCAGGCGACCGTCTGTGTGGAGTTTGCACACTCCACATTCTCCCCGTGTCTGGGTGGGTTTCCTCCTACAGTCCAAAAATGTGCAGGTTAGGGTGGATTGGCCGTGCTATATTGTGCCATAGTGCCCAGTTCTAACTCTCCGACAGTGCTGCGCTCCCTCAGTACTGACCCTCCAACAGTGCGGCGCTCCCTCAGCACTGACCCTCCGACAGAGCGGCGCTCCCTCAGTACTGACCCTCCGACAGTGCGGCGCTCGCTCAGCACTGACCCTCCGACAGTGCGGCGCTCCCTCAGTACTGACCCTCCGACAGTGCGGCGCTCGCTCAGCACTGACCCTCCGACTGTGCATAACTCCCTCAAAACTGACCCTCCGACAGTGCGGATCTCCCTCAGCACTGACCCTCCGACAGTGCGGC
>NW_025971388.1:402-10731 GCF_021869965.1 Rhincodon typus | reverse complement strand
AAGTGACTGTACAGGAATACTTTGGGTCTGGTGATAATAATTCTGTCAGTCTTAAAACAGTTATGGAAAAGGATAAGCCTTCCAGAAAAGGTAAAAGTATTTAATAGGAGTAAGGCCAATTTTAATGGTATGCGACAAGAACTTTCAAAAGTTGAATGGAGTAGACTGCATTTAGGGGGTCATCTGACAAGTGGGAGGTTTTCAGAAGCATGGTAATGAGAGTTCAGAATCATCATGTTCTTGTTAGAGTGAAAGGTAAGGCTGGTAGAATTAGACAACAATGGATGAAAAGGATATTCAGCTTTTAGTCAAGAATAAAAAACTCATCATCAATTAGATACAAACAATTGGGTTTGAATGAATCTTTTGAACAGTATAAACAGTGTACAGGCATTCGTAAGTGGGAGATCAGGAAGGCAGGAGGGGATATGAAATTGCCTTGATAGATAAGGTGACGGATAATGCAAAGATATACTACAAGTACTTTAAGAGCAAGAAAGCAACGAGAGAGCAACTAGAGATTAAAGAGGTCATCTCGGCATTGAACCTCAGGAGATGACAGAAATATTACAAAGATATTAATACTTTGCATCAGTTTTTACTGTGGAGAAAGAAGTGGATGTTGGAGAATTCAGGGAAAAAAATAGTGTGTTTTGAAAACAGTTCACATGGACGTCTTCTAAAATATAAAGATGGATATCCTGTGGCACAGAAGACGGGGCAAGATTTTTAAATAAATATTTCTCCTCAGTGTTTAGTGAGGAGAGAATCATGGATGCTACGGAAATACGGGAAACAAGCAGGGATGTTTTGGACCACATACTTATTCTCAGAGAGGTGGTGTTTGCAGCCTTAAAGCGCATTCAGGTGGATAAATCCCTGGGCCTGATCAAATCCATCCTCAGACATTGCGGGAGGCTAGGGAAGAAATTGCAGAGGTCTTTGGAGAGATTTTTGCTTCAGCTTTAGCCACTGGTGAAGTTCCAGGAGACTGGCTAGTGGCTAATGTTGTTCCATTGTTTAAAGAAAGGTAGCAAAGACATGCCAGGGAACTACAGGCCAGTGAGCCTGACAGCAGTGGTAGGCAAGTTATTGGAGAGGATACTGAGGGACGGGATCAACCAACATTTGGATAGTCAAGGTCCGATTAGGGATTGTCAGGATGGGTTTGTGCGTGGGAAGTCACGTCTGACAAATCTTTCAGACTTTTTCTGAGAGGAAACCAAGAGCATAGGTGAGGGTACGGCAGTGATCTCATCTATGTGGACTTTAATAAGGCTTTTAACAAGGTCCTGCACGCAGTCTAGTCATGCAGTTTAGGTCGCATGGGATCCAGGGAGAGCTAGTGAATTGATTCGAAACTGGCTCAGTGGTATGAAGCAGAGGGTGATGGTTGAAGGTTACTTCTCAGACTGGAAGCCTGTGGTGTTCCACAGGGGTCAGTGCTGGGACCTTTGTTATTTGTTATTTACATAAATCATCTGGATGTGAATATACAGGGATGATTAATAAGTTTGTGGATGATACAAAATTAGTAGATATTGAGAGAGGAAGATTATCAGAAATTACAAAGGGATCTCGATCAGTTGGGGAAGTAGGCTGAGGGTTGGCAAATGCAATTCAATACAGATAAGTGTGAGGTGTTGCACTTTGGAAAGTCAAACCAATGTAGGACTTATACAGTAAATGGTAAGGTCCTGAGGATTGTTGTGGAACAGAGGGACGAGGAGAACAAGTACATGGTTCATTGAAAGTGGTGTCACAGGTAACAAGGGTGGAGGAGAAGGCATTTAGCATGCTGGCCTTCATCGGTTGAGGCATTGAGTATAGGTGTTGGGACATGATGTTACAGATGTATAAGTCATTGGTGAGGCTGCACTGGAATACTGTGTACGGTTTTGGTCACGCTGTCACAGGAAAGACATAGTTAAACTGGAAAGTGTGCAACGAAGATTTACTAGGATGTTACCAGGACTAGTAGGCCCAAATTGTAGGGACAGGTTGGTCAGGGTAGGACTTTATTCCTTGGAATGTAGGAGAATGAGGGAGTGACTTTATTGAGGTGTCTAAAATCATGAGGGGCAAAGATAGGATGAATGCATATCGGCTTTGTCCCAGGGATGGGGAATTGAAAACGCGAGGTCATAGGTTTACGGTGAAAGGGGAAAGATTTAAGAAGGACCTGAGGGGTAACTTCTTCATGCACAGAGTGGTGCATGTATGGAATGGGCTGTTAGAGAAAATGGTTGAGGCTGGTGCAATAGCAGCATTTAAAATACATTTGGACAGGTGCATGGATGGGAAGGGTTGAGAGGGAAGTGGGCCAAATCCAGCAGTTGGAACGAGCTTAATGGCCAGCATGGACCAGTTTGGGAAAAAGGCCTTTTTGCATGCTGTATGACTCCATGAATCTAAATCTTACAACCTGTCTTGTGCATCCCATCGTGTTGTGGAAAGTTAAAGAGAAAATGTGGGGATGCTTGCACAAATATTGTATCATCTATACCTACGGGTGAGGTGCCAGATGACTGAAGAGTGGCTAATGTTGTGTCTTCATTTAAGGGACGTAAGGAGAAGCCTGTGAAGTATAGGCATGTGAGTCTGACTTTGGTGGTGGATATGTTGTTGGAGGTGATTCTGGAAGATAGCATTTGGAAAGGCAAGGACTGATTATGGATTTTCAGCATGGTTTTATGCAAGTGAAATAGTGTCTTACACATTTGACTGAGATTTTGATGAAGTAACCAAGATGATCGATGAGGGCAGAGCAGTAAATATTGTTTACTTGGACTTTAGTAAAGCTCTTGAGAAGGTTCCACAAAGTAGACTAATTTGTAAAGTTAGCTTACATGGGATCTAGGGTGAGCTTGCCAGTTGGATAAAAAATTTGCTTATTTTCACAAGACAGGCTATGGCAGTGGAGGGTTGTTTTTTGGACTGGAGGCCTGGTGTTCAGCAATGACCAGCGGTGTTCTGCAGGGATTGGTATTGGGTCTACTTTTGATTGACATTTATATAAATGATTTTGATGAGAATATAGAAGGCATGGTTAATAACTTTGCGGATGACACCAAAATTGGTGGCATAGTGGACAGTGAAGAAGGTTATCTAAGATTTCAAAGAGATCTTAATCAATTGGGTCTATGGGCTGAGGAGTGGCAGATGGAGTTTAATTTGAATAAATGTGAGGTACTGTACTGTACTAAAACAAACAAGGGATGCAGGACTTATATAATTAAAAGCAGACCCTTGGGTATTGTAGACCATAGAGACTTGAGGCTTTAGTTACCGAATTCTTTGAAATTTGCGTCACATACAGACAGGGTGGTTGACAAGGCACTCAGTATGCTTACCTTCATTGCTCAGTCTGTTGTGTAGAGAAGTTGGGACGTCATGTTGAGATCATACAGGCCATTGGCAAGGCCTCTTCTGCAGGACTGTGTCCAATTCTGGTTGTCCTGTTGTAGCAATGATATTATTAAGCTGGAGAGAGTTCAAAGGTGGTTTACCGGCATGTTGCTGAGAATGGAGGGATTGAGTCATAAGGAGGGGCTGGGACTCCTTTCACAGGAATGTAGCATGTTGAGGTTGACCTTATAGAGGTTTGTGAAATTCAGGTGTCCTTTCTCCGGTGTGGGGATTTCAAGACCGGGAAGCATATTTTTAATCAAATGGAATAACATTTATTGTCACATGTACTCACATGAGTACAGTGAAAAGTTTACAAGTTGCCACTTGTGGCACCATCTCAGGTACAAAGGTACCGAGGTACAACACTACCCAGCGCCCTACCATTAATTGTTTAAGTCCTGCCCTTGAGGAGTATACAGAAGGTGAATAGCAGATGTCTTTTCCCTCGGGTGGGGGATTTCAAGACGAGGGGCATATTTTTTAAGGTGACAGGTGAAAGATTGAGAAAAAGCATGAGGGGCAACCATTTTTTTTTTGCAGAGTGTGGTTCCTGCGTGGAATGAACTTCCAGAGGAAGTGGTGGATACAGGTACAGTTTACAACATTTAAAAGACGTTTGGATAATATGTAAATAAGAAATGCTCAGAGAGATATAGACAATGTGCAGGCAGATGGGACTACATTAGTTTTGGAACATGGTCAGCATGGACTGGCTGGACCAATGGGTCTGCTTCCATGCTGTCAGACTCTATGACTCTGTGATTGAAACTAACAGAATACCGAGAGGACTGGATAGATGGACATGGAGATGTTTCGACTAGCAGGAGAGACGCGAATCTGAGGGCACCGCTCTCAGCAAAGGGATGAACTGAGAAGAAGAATTTCTTCAGCCAGAGGGTGGTGATTCTGTGGAACTCAGTGTCGTAGAAGGTTGTGGGGGCCAAGTAATTGAGTGTACTTGTGACTGGGATAAATAGGTTCTTGATTGGTAAGGGGATCAACAGGAGAAGATCGGAGAATGGGTGTGAGAAACATATCAGTCACAATCAAATTGTGGAGCAGTCTTAGTGGGCCGAATAGCCTAATTCTGCTCCTCTGTCTTGTGCTCTTATGGTTATTACGGGTGACTTCAATCTGCATATAAGTTGAACAAATCGAATCAGCAACAATATCATAGAGGAGAAATTCCTGGGTTGTGTACGAGATGGTTTTCTAGATCAACATATTGAGTACCCAAAGGCAGGACAGACCATTCTCAATGGTGTATTGTGTAATGAGCAGGGGTGGGTTAGTTCAATTGGCTGGACAGCTGGTTTGTGACACAGAGGGACACCAGCAGCACGTGCTCACTTCCTGTACCAGCTGAGGTCACCATGAAGGTCCCACCATCTTAATCTTGCCCATTGACTGAGGCACGGTAACCCTGAGGTTAAAGCACCATTCGTCGTCTCTCTCTCTCTCTCTCACACACTCTGTCAAGAGACAGAACAGTCCGACGATCTTCTGGGACCACAGCAACTTTATTTCAAAATTTTAATTGTGTAATGAGAATGGATTAATTAGAAATCTAGCTGTGGAAAAGTGAAGACTTCTTCATGAAGATGGAGAGTGACAGAGATGTTTCTGAGACGAGGGGCCAAAATCTAAAGATAGGAAATTACAGTGTTATGAGGTGCATGCAGGCTACAATAACTTGAGGAACTTAAGCTTTAAGGGGGTTGACAAATATTTAGAGAGCACTTGGAGGAACTGCAACTGTTGTTCATTCCTGTCTGGCACAAAATAAAATGGGAAAGGCGACCCTGCCATAATTAACAAGGGATGTTAGGGACAGTACCGGATCCAAGGAAGAGGCGTAAAAATTGGCTAAGAAGAGCAGCAGACCTGAAGACTGGCAGCAGATCAGATTTCAGCAAAAGAGGACTAAGGGATTGGTTAAGAAGGGAAAAATAAAGTCTCAGGGTAAGCTTGTAGGAAACATACAAACTAATTGTAAAAGCTCCAGAAGGGATATGAAGAGAGAAAAAAAAATAATGAAAACAAGTCCCTTACGATCAGAAACAGGGGAAGTTATAATGTGGAATAAAGTGATGGACGGAACAATTAACGACATATTTTGGTTCTGTCATCACAAATGATGACATAAATAATATCACTAAAATCCTGGGGATCACATGACAGGGAGGAAGTGAGGAAATCAGTATTAGTAGGGAAATAATGTTGGGGAAATTGATGGGATTAAAAGCCAACAAATCCCAGCACCTCATAATATACGCCCCAGAGTAGTTAACAAAGTGGCAGGAGAGATAGTGGATGCATTCTGAAACTAGGGGCTTGAATCTAAATTGAGGAAATTAATGGTCATCTTTCATAATCCTATAGACTCTGGAACAGTTCCCATGGATTGGAGGGGAGCTAATGTCAGCCCACTATGTAAAAAAAGAAGGTAGAGAGAAAACATGGACTTATAGACCGGTTAGCCCAACACTGGAAAACAGTAACAGGATTAGACAAAGTCAGAGTCAGTCAGCTTGGATTTAGAAAAGGGAAATCAGAAACAAGAACTGAGACCTGTTTGTCCTTGGACACAAGTCACTCAAAGTAAGCATGCAGGTAGAGGAAGGAAGTGAAGGCAGCAAATGTGAGGTTGGACTTCATAGCGAAAGGATTTGAGAACAGAAACAGGAATGACTTGCTGAAATTGTACAGGGTCTTAGTTGGACCACACCTGGAGCCTTGTGTGCAGTTTTGGAATACTTATGTGACTAAGGATGTTCTGGCTATGGAGGCTGTCCAATTAAGGTTTACCAGACTGATTCCTGGGATGGCAGGACCGACGTATTATGACAGAATAGATCAGAAAGGATGAAATTCACTGGGGTTTAGAAGAACATGGGAAGATGTCACAGAAACCAATAAAATTCTAATGGGACTAACAAGTTAAATACAGGGAGGAGGTTGATGAGGGAGTGCAGAACCAGGGAGTCACGGTTTTCAGAATATAGAGTATGCTGCTTAGGACTGAGATGATGGAAAATTTCTTTTCTGAGACTGGTGAGCTTGTGGAATGTTCTTCCACAGAAAGCAGTTAAAGCAAAAACATTGGATGTTTTTGGATGGAACATAGCTATAGTTCTGAGGGCTAAAGCGATCAAAGGATGTGGGTCTGAAGTGGGAAAAGGCTACTGGTTGAAAGATCAGCCATGATCATACTGAATAGGGGTGCAGGATCAAATGACACAATGGCCTACTTCTGTTCCTATTTTCCACGTTTCTATTCTGTTTATGGTGGGATATTAAAACAAAATGACTGTAACAAATACGGATATCAGCACTACCTTATTACCACTGAATGAAAACCCTGAAACTCCTTACCAAACAGCAATCTGGGCAGGGCTTCACCACACGGACTGCAGCAGTTCAAAAAGGTCAAGGAGGAGCAGTGATTTTGAAAGCTTTTGGACTGGCTGCTCTGTCTCTCAATTTCTATCCAGTTATCAAATTGTTGAATGGTCTGAGGAATGCAACATAGGAAATAAGATAATATTTATGGAAGCTTGCTGAAACTGTTACATTCACTGCTGACTTTGAAATTTGCTGAAGTTTCATGTGTCTGTGGACAACTCATTATCCAAGGATTGCACAAAGGCTTAATATCAATTGTTTGAAACTGTTTAATTGAACTGAAAATTTACATTAATTTTATTTTCTGTTTAATATATCTCTTACGGGTGTCTGTGAATCGGTGAGAGTGGAGGTTATAAACGAAGAAGGTTGTGTTTAAATCACAGATATTCATGAGATTGCCTCGTTGATTGTGTTTGTTTTGCTCAAGTTATTGTTATTCCTTCTTTATAGAAATTTGGTGTCCAAGATCGGTCATTCATAAAGTCTGGTCAGGAGCATTTGGGCAATTTTGAGGGTCTTTCAATATTTTAAATTTCACTGTTGTGAATCCAGTCATAGTGAGATTAATTTGTTTTGCTTTGCTATCCTAACGTTGTAACAAGTATTTGTTTGTCAAAATTAGCTCAGAAACAGAAATGATCTCCAGTGCAAAACAAACAATTCCTGACCGTGGGAAGATAAAGCTGGGAAATTAGCAGCATGTAACCAGAGATGGGTACGATCAGAAACCTCATTTAGACACAATTGGCAGAAATAACAACAAAATACCAAACAAGGTTCAAAGAAGTGTCCATACAGTTTAGAACTGGAGGAACACAGCAGGTCAGGCAGCATCAGAGGAGCAAGAAAGTCGATATTTCGAGTCAGGAGCCTTCATTAGAGTCCAGGCATTGAAATCAAGAGATAGTAAGAACTGCTGATGCTGGAGTCAGAGATAACACAGTGTGGAGCTGGAGGAACACAGCAGGCTGAGCAGCAGAGGAGCAGAATGTTGATATTTTGGGTCGGCGCCCTTCTTCAGAAATGGGGGCGGGGGAAGGGAGCTCTGAAAGAAAGAGAGAGGAGGGGTGGGGCTGGGGAAGCGAGGTGGGATGGGGAGAGATGAATCCAGCTGGGCAATGGTGGGGATTGGTCAGTGAGGTGGGAGGAGCAGATAGGTTGGAGAGAAGATGGACAGGTTGTATCAGGTCAAGGAGGCGGGGATGAGGGGGATGAGGCCAGGGGTGGGGAGATTTTGAAACTGGTGAAGTCCACATTGAGACCATTAGTTTGTAGGCTCCTAAGGCAGAATATGAGGTGCTGCTCATACAGTTTCTGGGTGATGTCATCGTGAAACTGGAGGCGGCCCAGGGTGGACATGTCGCCCAGGGAGTGGGAGGGGGTGTTGAAACGGTTCGCGACCGGAAGGTGTTGTCATTTGTCGCAAAGAGCGTATGTGCTCTACAAACCTGTCTCCGAGCCTCCGCTTGGTCTCAACGATGTAGGGGAGGCCACATCGGAAGCAATGGATGCAATCGACCACATTGACGGATGAGCAGGTGAACCTCGTCTGATGTGAAAGGTTTGTTTGGTGCCTTGGATGGAAGTTGGGGGGGGGGAGGTCGAGGGACAGGTGTAGCACTTCCTGCTACATTATAACATCATAAAAGTTGCATTACAACACTCTCAACGAACAGATTGGAAGTTTCCACTGTGTGAAGGGTGCAATATTGATATAAATTAATTGCCATTGATTTAGACATATCACAGTTCCTTCATCATCACTTGGTGAATAACTCATTACCTAACAGTCTTGTGGGACCTATTAAGGGAAGATAATTGCCAGCAGCAAGTGGTCAGGCAATGTTCAGCTGTAAAAACCTCGAGAGAGTCAATGGAAGTAACAATAAAATACCTAAGACAGTTACACACATTATAGGAGACATAGCAGGTTAAAATGATAGAGTTGATCAGGGAGAGCAGAGATGGACCAAAACAATGTCGAGTGTTATAAAGCAGCTTTTGACACAAGCCACATAACGAGGGGGTGACAAAATGAGTCGCATTAGTCCCAGAGTCAGATAACGGAGAAGAACATGAGAAGGTGAATTGTGTAGATTACTGGTTGAAAACATTGAAATAATTTCATTGTGTTCAACTTTAAAATCAAATGCTGGAGTCTGCAGCTCAAAAGATATCAGAAGCATTGGGATCAGAGGAAACCCACAGTTCAGGAAATAGCTGGGAATCAGGGTGATGTCACTGGGCAATTGCTCGTGTGAGATAACATCACTGAATTGAACAAAGAGCACTTGGGTCTGCACAAACAGGTGATCGACAAAGGATGTGAGGGTCTGAGGAGAGATTTGAAAGGAGATGAATCAGAATGGCTCAAGAATAGAAAGATATGAGTTGTAAGATCAGGTTGGGGAAACTGAAGTTCTGCACAGAGCAAAGGAGATTGAAATAAAGTGTCTCGGTTTATAATAGGTTTAAATAAGGTAGGCAAAGAGCTGCTGTTCCTCTTTACCAACAGTAAAACTGAGAGACACACAGATTTAAGATACGAGGCAATAGTTACTGGGAGATACAAGGAAGGAATTTTGTAACTTCTTTCTTGCTCAATACTTACATTGAAAGGCCAATAGTATCCAGTGCTGAATGAATAATGAATAAAGTGGCACACTCAGATCTTGGTATGTTATGTGGTTTGAGTTTGCACTCTGTAAATGCTCTTCTAACATGTTGTAAAATAAGTTTACAAAAGCCAGCTCAGTCAGTCCAGGACAGAATTTCAGAAGAGACAAATATTTCTGTTATTTAGAGTATGCTGTGTGTAAATCCTCCCCTCCTCACTCCCTACAAAAGCAGTTTATAAACTCCATTCCTTTCAGTCCAGCAGAGACATTCACAACATTCTTCATCCTGGCCCAGGATGACCGCACATGCGCCCCGCTGCCCTTTGCCTCCTACAAAGATGGCGGGTGTTACCCGCGGCCTGCCGTTGAGAGGGAGCATCGATTTGTCCCGTTTTGTGAAACGGGCGCAGATAGCTTCTTTATGCGGGGTCTGCCGCATCCACGAAGTGTTTAAAAAGCCTCCCCGTCTAACCGCCCGGTCTATCGCCTCCTCAGTTCCGCCTCATTGTTACCTTTTGTGGAGCCGATGAAAAAAAGCAACTGCTTCTGAGGATCGCTCCCACTGCGCATGCTCTGGACTGTGGGCCCGCGGGAACATACTGAGCCTGCGCACTGATAAGTAACGCAGTGCATAGCGCTCGGAATTCTGGGTTAAGTGGCCACCATTGTCAAGGTTGAATTTTATTCGTCGTAATGTTTACAAGCAATCTTTCTCTACACTTTCTTCCTAGGCAACTGACATATATAATATAATTAATAATTAATAATACAATGCCTTTTGCATCCCAGGGAAAATAATATCACAAAGTCTGACACTGAGCCACACTGGTACTGACACTGAGTCGCCATACACATTCTCGGTCACAGGGGAGAGACAAAACTGGTGGTGGGT
>NW_025971388.1:0-302 GCF_021869965.1 Rhincodon typus | reverse complement strand
TTGTTTTGATCTACTCAGGTCTGAAGATGCAATCTTTTCAAAAACCCACAATCAAAGCGAGAATAATATTCTCTGAATCCCGTTGACTCTAGTTTTGCTATGATTCCTTGATACAATGCTCTGTCAAATAGAGCCTTAAGATGGCAGGAAAGTCGCACTCTCATTTGGAATTCAGCTGTTTGGTCCATGTTTGCACCAAAAATGTAAGGAGATCAGGAGATGAGTGGCCCTTGCTTAACTCAAACTGAGATCCATCACTGTGATATCGCAAAGCAAGTGCTGCTTGATGTCATTGTTGTCAT
>NW_025971387.1:5307-10732 GCF_021869965.1 Rhincodon typus | reverse complement strand
CAGCTCTACACCTTGTTGTCTCAGAGGGTAGTGGGAGATGGCTGTTGCATGACTGGAGGCCAGTATCCAGTAGTGCATCAAAGGAATTGGTGCTGGGATCAGGGGAAAGAAAAATTATTGATCCCAGAACAGTAAACTGATATAAAACATTAATCCCTGGTTGTGCCCTTAAGGTTCAAAATGATGAGAATGGCTCAGACTCCAGTACTTGCCATCTACTGGTCAGGTTGGTTACTGCATCACCAGATGAGAGATTGGCGGTTGATTCATCCTGGAGATATTGTAACACATTGCAAACTCTGCATCCCACTTTGGTGTTGAATGCCATTAAGGAACTTAAAAGTTAACAGTGTTGTGAAAACCTCAGTTGGTGAAGGTTCATCCAGTCTGTGGTGGCAGAGGTGGCTAATGTTAACGGGGCAGTGCCGCTCCTCTGTCAGTCAATGTTTGGGTGATAGCACCCTCACCTCTGAGCCAGGGGCTATGGGCTCAAACCCAAATCACACAATTCACACTGACATTCTAGTGCAGCATTCTCGGACCTAACTGAGGAACTGTGTCCCTCTTCAGACATAAAAGATCTCATGATATTATTTATAGAATTCTCCGAGTGTCCTGCTTGATATTTACCCCTCAGCCAACATTTATAAGGTAGATTATCCAGTCATTCGCACACCACCAATTGTGGGATATTGCTATTCAGGATTTGACAGTCATGTTTCTTAAAGATTTTTGTTGGCTGTGAAGCATTTTGGAATTTTGCAACATCTCTAGGAGCAAGTTCTTTTCTCCTCTTCCAGCATCTGAATTTGGGAGATTTTTAAAGTCAATACATCACCATCTTTTCCTTTCAGAACATGCAAGCAAGGATAAGCCTACTATACCTGCCACTGCTGAAGCTGTTGTTTGAAAATATCCAGCGGCTGATTCAAAGGGATCTCTCCACTTTCAGCATGAACTTCTCGGGCATTGTGAGTATCCAGCTCTGCATTGTCTTGAGGCATAGTGACCTTCTGACCCCTACATTGTACCATGGCCTGCCATTCTACCATGATGTGCTCTTGTGGTTCCTATGGAAGGAAGTATGCTATCTGTAACTATAAGTTATCATTCTCTTGGTGGCTCAGTGGTTATCACTGATGCCTCACTGCACCAGGGACCCGGGTTCAATTCCACCCACGGGTGACTGTCTGTCTGGAGTTTGCACATTCCTCCCGTGTCTGCATGGGTTTCCTCCAGGTGCTCCGGTTTCCTCCCACAATCCAAAGATGTGCAGGTTAGGTGGATTGGCCATGCTAAATTGCCTATTGTGTCTAGGAATGTGCAGGTTATGTGGATTAGCCATGGGCAATGCATGGTTACAGGGATAGGGTAGGTGGGTGGGTTTGGGCCAGTATGCAGTTCAGAGAGTCAGTGTGGACTTGATGGGCCAAATGGCCTGCTTCCATGCTGTAGGGATTCTATTGTTTTTGTGTATGTGTCAGTCCACAAAGCTAAGCTGTAGGTCAGATAAAAGCAAAATACTGCAGATGCTGGAAGTCTGATACAAAACCAGAAAATGCTGGAGAAACTCAGCAAGCCTGGCAGCATCTGTGCAGTATGACTTTTCTTCAATTTTTTTAAAACTGAAAAAGACTCATACCTGACTCAAAGTATTAGCTCTGTTTCTCTCACTGCAGACGCTGCCAGATCTGCTGAGTTTCTCCAGCACTTCCTGTTTTTAGTTGCGATTTAGGTCAGCCCTTGCGTAATTGGATGGCAGAGTGGGATTGAGGGGCTGAATGGCCAGCTCCTGTTCCAACATGTTATGTGTCACCGAGCTGCCTATTGGAATAAAGCAGCCAGCTGGCATTTCTCACCATTGGCTATGCCAGGGTCATCTGTAGATCCATGTTACATTCTGTCACTCTCCACATTTTCATTTGAAGGAGTAGTGTTGATTTGTGATCCCCAGCAGATTACTTCAGGTCAAAAAGGCAGTTGGACCACCACCTTCTTGAGCCACATAGGAATGGTCAATAGATACCAGTCTTGCTGATAATGACCATGCCCCAAGGCATTCCAAAATGCTATCACCCAATTTAAGCTAATTTCAGCTGTCAGGATGATCACTAATCAAAGGATGCAGGTTTGGGACAGTTGATAAAGAAGGGGATGCGAGAATTTCTTTTATACACTTAGTGGTTCTGGAATGTTCCGCATGAAAGGGCCTTGGAAGGTATGTCGAATAGTAATTATATACCTAATTGTAAAGGAGAAAGTTAGGGCAGGAGTGGGGGTGTGGAACTATCTAATTGGACAGCACTTCCGTGTTCACAGTGGACTGTATGGCCTCCTGTTCTTTATACCTCCAACGTTGTAAATTATTTGTACAAAATTTGTAAATTCGCAGCCTTTCTGAGCATCCGTGATAAATAATATCTTGCTTTTCTCTTAAAATACAGAATGTTCGAGATGACCTGGCCTTTAATTTCTCACCAGTAAGTGGCGCTGCAACTCCACACAAGTCGGGCAGCTTTATTGACAAGGAGTTGGCCTTTTCAGGTAAATCCACGCATATTTTATTGACCAATTTAACCCCTTTCAAGGAAGCAAAAATATTACAGTTTCTCTTTCGGTAATTTTTTTATTAGGTGTTAGGTCGTGTTGAAGAATGGATTATATCATTCAAAATCACAAAGCCTTACAAACTGCAACTCCTCATGTGCGCCAAGTATGTGCACTAAGTAAAATAGTGGAGAAAAGGTATTTATTTATATATTGCCAATTCCCAACTCCAGGCAGTCCCAAAACGTGTTAGAACCACCTTTTGAAATGTTGCACTGCAGAGAAAACAGCAGCCTATTTGTCACAAAGCTGCCACAAAGACCAGGAAAGGTGGCCAAATCAGCTGTTTGCGCGTTGTTGGTTGAGGGATAGATATTGGCTGGGGCACTGCAAAGAACTCTCCTTGGAAGTAGGTTCTTGAAAACTCTTAAATTCATCTGAGAAGACAAATGGGGCTTTGGTTGAAAATTTCATTGGAAAAACAGCACCTTCAATAATGAGGAACTCCCGTAGAACACCCTTAGTTCTGTGCTTGTCTCTCAGTAGTGGGACTTGAACGAACACCTTTCTGTTTGAGAAGGAAAAAGACTTCACCAAACCAATTACTAACGGAATTCAATTTCCTGCAGCCCCACAAACTCCAAAATGTCTGTCCCCCTCTGATTCTAACAATCTTGCACATTCACAACATTAATCATGCCAACATTGGATGCCTTGTTTTCAGCTTTCAAGGTCCCTAAGCTCTGGAATTCCCTTTCAAACCTCATTGTTTCTCTGCCCCTATTTCCAAGTTTAAAATGCTTCTTACAAAAACATGTTTTGACCAGGTTTTTAGTTTCCTTCCCTGATGCCTCCTGATCTCCTCAGCATCAAGTTATGATGGATAACAGTTTTTAGAAGCACCTTGGAATTTGTCATTATGAATATGACTGTTGTGCCTCAGTGCCGCCTCAGAGAACTGTCCAATTTCACTGTGACATCTGCTCTCCTGGTTTGGTGAGGTGACTCAATGGTTCTATAGAGATAGCAAGAACTGCAGATGCTGGAGGAACACGGCAGGTCAGGCAGCATCAGAGGAGCAGGAAAGTTGACGTTTCGAGCCAGGGCCCTTCTTCAGAAACGTGGAAGGGGAAGGGAGCTGGGAAATAAATAGAGAGAGGAGGGCTGAGCTGGGGAAGATAGGTGGGATGGTGATAGGTGAGTGCAGGTAGGGAGTGGTGGAGATTGGTCAGTGGGGAGTGCAGGTAGGGAGTGGTGGAGATTGGTCAGTGGGATGGGAGGGCCGGATAGGTGGGAGAGAAGATGGACAGATTGTGTCAGGTTAAGGAGGCAGGGATGAGACAAAGGCTTGGACATGGGATGAGGCCAGGGGTGGGGAGATTTTAAAACTGGTGAGTTCCATGTTTGGGCCATTGGGCTGTAGGCTCCCGAGGCGGAATATGAGGTGTTGCTCCTCCAGTTTGTGAGTGGTGTAATTGCGACACAAGTTCAACATTCCTGTTAGTTGCTGCTCTGGGTATATTGTGAATTGAATAAACCAAGCTTGTTTTAGCTGCACCTGTAATGATTTCAGTATAGTACATGGAATATGTGTCACTTTATATTTTCACTTTTTGCCACTGGTCTACCTTAAATTTCACTCGCAATTGTTCTGGCTGCCCGTGTACTTTTTCTTCCACACTATTTTTAACTTATTCGACACTTTGTCATGTGCCTCCAATTATTCCATTGCCCTCTTAAGACTGCTATCAGCTGGAAATTTGACACATTTGACACGCAAATTTGACACATGGCATTAAGTTCCTTTACTTTGAAGGCTTGGTAGAGACAGTGCAGTGGCTAACCCATTCTTTGTGTATCCACAGGTTATGGTGCATCTTGCTTTCAAAGCCTGAGGCGTGATGATTCCAGAGGCTCCTTGACCATTGACTTGAATGCGTGTACACCCGAGAGGGCTGACGAAAGACGGAATTCCATCGACTATGTAAAAAAAAAAAGACTTTTTGAACTTTTAACATCTGCAATGTTTGGTTTCTTGCGTCCAATTCTGATATCGCAATGTTAGAGTCAGGGTCTGTTTCAATCCGTCCACGGCCAGATTTCCCCAGCCCTGTAAATCACAACAGAAAAATCCATGGCAAGACCAGGGTGTGTGTGGAGCTACTATGTTCTTCTTGTGTATCATCTTTGATGTTTGACTGCGCTCAACAGACCTTATGGAGGTCTGTAAAATCATGAGAGGCATAGATAAGGTAGATCATCAACAGCTTTTCCCCATGGTAGGGGAGGGCATAGGTTTAAGGTGAGAGGGGAGATATAGAAAAGGGTCCAGAGAAGCAAGTTTTCGCACAGAGGGTGATGAGTGTCTGGATCAGCCTGCCAAAGGTAGTGGTGGAGGTGAGTACAATTTTGTCATTTAAAAAACATTTGGACAGGTACATGGATGGGGTCGATATGGAGGTGTATGGACCAAGCACAGGCAAATAGCACTAGTTTAATTGTAAAAACTGGGTGGCATGGATAAGTTGGGCCGAAGGGCCTGTTTCCATGCTGTAAACCTCTGTGACTCTAAATGGGGGCAAGAACTACAGACCAATTTGAAGAAAAATGGTGCGAGGATCTTGAACTAATTTCCCTGGGGTTTGGGAGCCATTGAAACTTGTTATTGACAAGGGGGTGGGAATTGAGACAGAAACAAGAAGCCAAATAGCATCCTCTGAACTGCAACCATTGACAGTCATTTGCAGGGTCTGAGTTCAAATCTGTTGAAGTTAAGCTGACAAACGTCTCCTCTCCGGGCTGACTGTTCAGAACTACTATAAAAAGGCATTGAAGTCTCATGGACAAAGGGAGAAAGGGGATGAGTTTTACTGATAGT
>NW_025971387.1:0-5207 GCF_021869965.1 Rhincodon typus | reverse complement strand
CTTCTTTTTTTCTGAAGAAGGGTCTAGGCCTGAAACGTCAGCCTTCCTGCTCCTCTGATGCTGCTTGGCCTGCTGTGTTCATCCAGCTCTACACCTTGTTATCTGAGTTTTACTGATGATCTCTTTTCCGTTGTTAAGAGGGTGGCAGTAAACTATAGATCGATTTCCTCCTTTCCCTCTTTATTCCCAACCCTTACTGAGAGAGAATGTTCCCGAAACCCTGTATTTTAGATTCCAATTTTTGAAATATACCCACAGCAAAAAAATCTTTCAAATGAATCAACAATAAGGTTTATTATTGACACTTACAAAATGTGGAGGAATGAATTCCCTATGCCATCCACACACATAAGCACTCAGGAAATTAAGCAAGACAGGACAGGAAACGAGGTAGGGTATAACTTAAGTTTTGGTAAATCCAGGGCCAGGTAAATCAGTTTACGAGAGTTAGGACTTCCAGAGCTCAATATCCAGTAACAGATTCCTTGATAAGCTGACCACAGCAGTTTTCCCTCTGGCAGGCTTGTAAAAGGTTTGTAAAAGCATTACTGCCCATGTTAGCGCAACGGGTCTTGATGTTTCCCTGTGTCCAGCACCAGAACAGCTCCCGTCCTTTGTGTCAGCTTCCGCTGGAATCTCTAGATCGTGCAGGGGTTCAGAAGCTTCTGGAAATATGGCCATGCGACCAGTCTTAGCTATTTTATGTGCATTTTTAAAAGAAACAAAATTTAAACGTGAAAATGCAGAAGCGATATCAGTTTTCTTTGTGGTTTTTCTCCATGTCCTCTTGTCATTGCAACCCACTTACTGACTTGCTGAAAAATAATAAGGCCTAGGAAGACTCTGGGAGCAACTGGGGCTGAATGAAAGCTCATTCAAAGACAAGTATAATGGGCCAAATGCAGTGCTGCCGTGCTGAGAGGTTGCGTGAACTCACTACCAATTGGGATTTGATTTTTTTTTAAAACTGTGGACCAAGGCATTGAATAAGAGAAATGATGAGGCACGTTGCTGGTAAAATGGAGCACAGTTCCAGACAATGATTAGCCTGCACGTTGAATTATTCCTTGTGAGCCATTGTGGATTTATCCACAGTGTTGACTGGTGGATGATGTGGAACAGCTCTGGATGCAGCTGTAAATCTGATCGCTTCTCTCCTTTTTTTGCTCATGCACGTGTCTCTTAGACTCACCAAAGAAAGAGTTCAACCGAGAGCAACATATCCCAGTACAGCAAGCTGGATCAGTACGAGTCCCGGAGTCTCCTCATGTGCTTTCTTCACATCGTGAAAACTATCTCGGAAGGTGCGTCCTGTTCCTCTCTTTGATCTGTTCTGCAAGAGTTCTGGTAGAATCATAGAATCCCTGCAGTGTGGAAGCAGGCCATTCAACCCATCGTGTCCAAACCGACCCACCCCCATTTCCCATGGCTATTCCACCTAGTCTGCACACCCCTGGACACTATGGGCAATTTAGTATGGCCAATCCATGTAACCTGCACATCTTTGGACTGTGGGATGAAACAGGAGCATCCGGAGGAAACCCACACAGACGCCGGGAGAATGTGCAAAGTCTACACAGGCAGTCACCCAAGGGTGGAATCGAACCTGCGTCCCTGGTGCCGTGAGGCAGCAGTAATAACCACTCAGCCACCATGCCAACCCGAATTGGTTCCCAACTTTATACCAGCAGATCAAGTTTATTGCTGTCATACCTAGCTCTTCCCTCATCATGGCTGAAGCCTTGTAACTGGGGTCTTCCTCAGTAACTCTTCCCTGTTTCTGCCACCCAGCTCCTCCCCTAACTCAGCCCCCATCGCTGCATCCAGGAATGACCGAGAAACTGAAGAAACCCTGAGTAAATAACGATAAATATATCTAAATTCTCTCTGATCTGTGCTCAAGTGATTGAGACCAGTATAGGAGGTCACGTGGATGTTATATTAGGAATTAGATTTTATTGTCACATTTACTCAAGTACAGGAGTACAGTGTTTTCTTTATAAAGGCACTTTCTTTCCAAATGAGGTGACTCCTGGCTAGGTGTGCTGGCACATCAAGACACACCCCAGGTTTTATTCCGGTGTTGTCAGTGCAGAGAGCTGAAAGAACTCCCGACTCCATGATCTCCAGCCCTGGCCTGGGGATGAGGTGTTGACCTGGGGGGAGTTGGGTGACCCAGGAAGACCCAGAGAAACTGGCAGTCGCTGAGCCGGACTCTGAGGAAGGACCACCTCGGGGCTCCAAAATTGGTCAAAGTTTAAACCGAAAGACGATTCAGAAACCTCCCACCAGCTGTCACCCCCTCACTCCCTTCACTCATCCCATCTATTTCAACCTATTCCCATCTACCCATCCTTCTGCTGCCTCAGACAATCCATGTCCCAAAACCCTCCCCCATTCCAAACCAACCTATGTCTATTTTGCCATCCCCACTCCTCATACTCAAATGCCAACTTATGACTCTGTTTTCCCACCCCGCCCCGCCCCCCACCATCATACATACCTCAAATGTCACTTTCATCCCAATAGTTCTTTATAGCCTCTCTGCCATCTTGTACCCTTCAACCACTGCACTCCCCCTCCCAACACCATCTCCTCTATTATCCAGCATGGGTGTTAACCAGGAAGCATCCTGACAGTAAATAAATTAAAACAGCCTATACTATATTGTTAAAAAAAACACATTCTTGTGGTTAGAAAAATGTAATGTATTGAAACTGCAGCTATCCCTTTCAAAAATAAATATAGCTGGAGTTTTTCAGAGAAGTAACAGAATGGTTGATGAGGGTAATGCTTTTGACATGATATACGCATGGATTCCCAGAAGGTATTTCATTGCAATGCCTCACAGTAGACTTATGAGGAAGGTTGTAGGTCATGACATGAAAGAGACAGTGGCAATGTGGATACAAAATTGGCTAATTGATAGGAAACAGTAATAGTCAATGGATAGTTTTTGGGCTGGAGGAAGGTCTGTGGTGGAATTCTCCAGGGATTGATATTTGGGACCCTTACTTTTCCTGATTTATATTAATGATCTGGATCTTGGTGTGCAGGGAACAATTTCAAAGTTTGCAGATGACACTAAACTGCACACAGCTGCAAACTGTAGGGAGGATAGTGTAGAATTCCAAAAGGACATTGAGAAGTTGGAGGAGTGGGTGGATGTGGGCAGATGAGGTTCAATGCAGAGACGTGTGAGGTGACGCACTTGGCCAGAGAACATTGAAAGATAATGTAAAATTATTAGGTACAATTCTAAAGGAACTACAGAAGCAGAGAGATCTTACTGTGCATGTGCCCAGATCATTGAAGGTAGCAGGATGGGTGGAGAACAATGAACAAAGCACAGTGTTCTTGACTTTTTAGTAGGAGTATTGTGTATAGTGGTTGGTGCCACATTGTGGCAAAGATGTGGATGCATTGGAGAGAGTGCTGAAGCGAATTACACGAATGGTTCCAGGAATGAGAAACTTCAGTAATGTGGATAGATTGAAGAAGTTGGGATTATTCTCCTTGGAGATAACATGGTTGAGAGGAGGTTTAATTGAGGTTTTCAAAATCATGAATGATGAGGAGATAGGGTAAACTGATTTCTGTTTGGAAAAGAAACGATAACAAGAGGGCATAGGTTTGAAGTGATGTACAAACAAAGCAATGTAAGGCAATCCTTTTTCACGAGTAGTTAGGGTATGGAATCTACTACCTGGAAATATGGTGGAGGCAGATTCAAATGAGGTATTTGAGGGTCAAGAGGGTATTGGATGATTATTTGGATAGAAATAATTTGCATGGATATGGGGAAAAGGCATGAGATTCGGACTGGGTAGTATAATGCAAGTTCAAATGGCCTCCTTCTGCACCATAATAAAATTGTGTGAAATCATAGAATTTTTATAGAATCCTGACAGTGTGGAGACAGGGTCTTTGGCCCAACAAGTCCACACCGGCCCTCAGAGCATCCCACCCAGATCTATCCCCTATAAAGCACCTAATCTACACATCCCTGAACACGATGGGCAATTTAGTATGGCCAATCCACCTAGCCTGCACATCTTTGGACTGTGCGAGGAAACCGAACACCCAGAGGCAAACACAGGGAGAATGTGCAAACCCTACACAGACAGTTACCCGAGGGTGGAATCGAACCCGGGTCGCTGGCTCTGTGAGGCAACAGTGCTAACCACTGAGCCACCGTGCCGCCTCACATAATGGCTGACATAAACAGCCATTTCCATTCAGTAAGCAGTTGGGGCTGTAAATCAATAGGCACCACATTGTGAAGGTCATCTTGGAAAATAAGTGTTGCATCACAAATCCTAAAATGGCTTTGTGTGAACAAGAGCTCTGAATTTGGTGATCATTCCTATTGTAACTCCACAGTTTATTTGTTAACGCTGTTTCTTTATAGCTTTGCCAGTCCCATTGAGGTTATGCACTTTTTACTCATAAGCATATCTTTCACAAACCTGAAGGCACTCTTACCTCCAATGGAGCCATTGCACAGTCAGCTCTGAAGTGGTACATTAGAAACAAAAACAGAAGTTGCTGGAAAATCTCAGCAGGTCTGGCAGCAACTGTGAAGATCCGAAACGTTAACTCTGATTTTCGCAATGGCTGTCTGCAAACCCCACCACCCCAAAAGGATTCCTGACCTCAGTCTCCATGAGGTCCTGGGACCATATCCACAGGGGTTTCCTAAGCTCTCCAAATGGATGAATGCACTGAGAACAGACTGCTGTTGCCTGGTCTAAGCTCTACACTCTGGATTCCAGTTACTAGGGCTTCCAAAAACCAATTTCCATGTAAACAGTAATTCAATTCAATGGAATCTAGCTGTAATTTGCCAGTAATTGAATGGCAGCCCAGCCTAGTGGTAGACCTTCGAACATTGATTGGAAAAGCAGAAAGTTAAAATCATCTAAACAGCCAGCGGGGCTAAGCCAATGAAATATTTTGCTGAACTTTCAATATAGGAATTTGAATTTGGAATGTAGAGTCCAATAATGCAATAAAAACCAAAAGAACTGTGGATGCTGTAAATCAGGAACAAAGACAAAGTTGCTGGAAAAGCTCAGCGGGTCTGGCAGCATCTGTGAAGGAGAAAACAGAGTTAACGTTTCGGGTCTGGTGACCCTTCCTCAGAACTTCCTGATTTACTGTTCCTGATTTACAGCATCCGCAGTTCTTTTGGTTTTTATTAAAAA
>NW_025971386.1:0-10734 GCF_021869965.1 Rhincodon typus | reverse complement strand
GGCATCCTCTCTGCTCCTATGATGCTGCTTGGCCTGCTGTGTTCATCCAGGCCTGCACCCTTGTTTGAATGTTCTGCTATTACTGCTCGATAATGAATTGTAACTTTTTCCAATTAGCCTAACAATTGTTAACTGATATAGAACTTCATGATTTCTGTCTTTTTTTCTGGACCAGGAAGTGCCTTGGAAGTTTGAAATAACATGAAAATAACGAGACAAATGAAAGTTGATGTTTAATAATTAGGTGACGTTCTAACATTACTCAGATTTGTATAGTTTTTAAGCTAAGCAGTACAGTGTGAGTGTGTAGAATTAATCAATGTTTCAAATACTGAACAGCATGGTATGATCAGCAGTGGTTGAAGCATCAAATTTGAGGCCATTTTTAAAATCAAAATTCAAACATGAAAATGAGTGTTGTTGTAAAATAACAAATTTTTAATAGCTTTTCTTTTACGTTTAGTTGGTGAAACAATAATTTGGTCACTATTTCTCGTTCACATTCAACACTTCTGATTGAAAAGAAAGTAACAGAATGACATTTTTTGTCCTCCCATTACAGGCAATGTTAGACACCCTATGATTAAAGCTTCATTTGGCAACAGAAGCTAGTCTCAGTTCTGTTCTGCAGTCTTTCTCCCAGAAAGAAAGTTAATAAGCTGAATTTCTCAACCACTATTTCCAAACTAATCTAAATAAAGACAGAAATTGTTGGAAAAGCTCAGCAGGTCTGGCAGCATGTGTGGAGAGAAATCAGTTAACATTTCAGGTCGAGTGACCCTTCTTCAGAACTGCTTTTTTGTTTCTGATTTACAGCATCCGCAGTTCTTTCAGCTTTTATTTGGTCTAAATAAAGTCTTAGTTAGGCCTGAGATGTCTGAACATTAAAAAACTGTGAACATTTCAAAATCTTCTTGAATGTGGCATTGAAAATTAATTGAATGATCCAATACTGTATTTTATGTACTTTATGTATTCAACTTTACAGCAAGGAAGTAACAAAGAGTCAGAGTCCTACAGCATGAAGACAGGCCCTTCGGCCCAAATTTGTCCATGCTGACCAAAATATCCATCTACGCTAACCCCATTTCCTTGCACTTGGCCCATATCCTTCTAAACCTTTGCTATCCATGTATTCGTCTAAATGCCTTTTAAATGTTGTTAATATACCCACCTCAACTGGCAGCTCATTCTATATGTATATCACCCCCTGCGTACAAAAAGCTGCCCCTCAGGTTCCCATGTATTCTTTCCCCTCTTACCTTAAACTGATGCCCTCTAGTCCTCGATTCACCAACCTTGGGTAAAAGAATATCCATGCCGCTCATGATCTTATACACTTCTATAAGATCCCCCCCTCAGTCTCCTACGCTGTAAAGAAAAGTCCTAGCTTGCCCAACCTCTCCCTATAACTCAGGCCCTTGAGACCTGGCAACATCCTTGTAAATTTCCTCTGCACTCTTTCCAGTTTAATGACATCCTTTCTACAGCAAGGTGACCAAAACGGAACACAATATTCCCAAGTCCGACCTCACCAACATCCTGTACAGCTGCAACATAACTTCCTAACTATTGTACTCAGTGCCCTGACTGATAAAGGCCAGTGCGCCAAAAGCCTTTCTTCACCGCCCTGTCCACCTGTGACTCCACTTTCAGAGAACCGTGCACCTGCATTCTAAGATCCCTCTCTTCCACTACACTCCTTAAGGCCCTACCATTCACCACGAAACCCCTACCTTAATTTGACTTTCCAAATGCAACACCTCACGCTCAACTATATTAAACTCCATTTACCATTTTTCAGCCCACTTCCCCAGGTGATCATGATCCTGCTGCCATTTCTGATGACCTTCCTCACTGTCCACGATACCACCTATTTTAGTGTCATTTGCAAGCTTACTAATCATGCCTTGTACATTCTCATCCAAATCATTGATTATAGATAACAAACAGCAATGGGTCCAGAGGCACACCACTAGTCACAGGCCTCCAGTCTGACAAGCATCCTTTCGCTCTTACCATCTGCTTCCTACCATCAAGTTAATTGTGTATCCAATTTGCCAGCTTTCCCAGGATTCCATGCAATCTAACCTTCCAGAGCAGTCTACCATGTTGATATTGATATTAATATTGTTTCATTCAGAGCTGGATTCACTAATACAGTCTTGATCAGTTGATTGATAGAGCCCTGAAGTTCTTACTTGATAAACATGATCTGTTAATAGAGTGGAACATGTTGTTACATCTTTGAAATGGTCGACCTTTTGCCATTTATCCTTTTTTTTTATATAATGTAGCCAATACATAAAGTACTGCTTTGTTGCCAAAAGAAAGACCTGAATATTAATGTCACATCGCAATGATCCATGATGCCACAACAAATAAAAATTAGCCTATTACAGACATTGGGTTTCCTCCTTAAATTTATATACTTCTGAATGACTAAGAATTAGGGTGTGTTCTTTCTTATTCTGGGACAAAAGGCATAGGTTTATTCATAAACCTATTGTTGGATTCTAGTGACACAGCAATTATTACATCAGAAAACTTCACTATTTTAGGTTCTGTACAGTAATTGGTTGGCATTTACTTCAAACCAAAACAAATTAAATGGTTCTAGCCCCACATCGCTTTAAGGCTTCAATGCAGTAGCAATTCCACTCTTCAATTGTTCACCTTGTGGATCAAGAGTTTGAAACAGATTCTAGACAATCTGAGTCCAAAAGACTATAAGGCAAAGGAACAGAAGTAGTCATTCAGCCCATCAAGTTTGCTCCACCATTCAATGAGATCACACCGATCCGATGATACCAAACTCCACTCTCCTGCTTATATCCATAACCCTGGCGTCCCTTAATGACTAGAAATCCGTCTATCTTGACTTTGCATATATTTAATGACGCAGCCCTAACAGCCCTTTATGGTTAAGAATTCCACAGATTCACTACCCTCAGCAGGAAAAAGAAATCCTCACCTGTTCTAAATTGGAGACCTCTTAATCTGAGATTATAACCTGTAGTCCTAGACTCTCTAACAAGTGCAAACAACCTCTCTACACCTATCCTGTCAAGTCCATATGAACTTTACAAATGTTTCAGTGGGGACTTTTTTCATTTTAAATTCCAATGAGTATAAGCCCAACTTTCTCAACCTCTCCTCATAAGAAAATCCCTCCATATATAAGGTGCTGGTGAGGCCAAACCTGGACTATCCAGTGGGCCAAGAAACGGCAGATGGAGTTTAATTTAGATAAATGTCAGGTGTTGCATTTTGGTAAGAAAACTTGGGCAGGACTTGCACAGTTAATGGTAGGGCCTTGGGGAGGCTTGTCGAACAGAGATACGCGAGGGTGCAGGTACACAGTACTTGAAAGTGGCTTCACAGGTAGACAGGGTGAAGGAGCCTTTGGCATGCTTGCCTTCATAAGTCACAGCATTGAGTACAGGAGTCATGTTATGGCTGTACAAAACATTGGTCAGGCCACATTTGGAGTACTGAGTACAATTTTGGTTGCACTGCTACAGAAAGGATGTCATTAAACTGGAAAAAAGATTTACAAGAGGTTACCAAGACTGGAAGGTTTGAGCTATAGGGAGAGGCTGGGACCTTTTTTTAACCCCTGGAATGTAGGAGGCTGAGGTGTGATTTGAGAGAGGTTTGTAAAATTGAGGGGCAGAGATAAGGTAAATGGCCACGGTCTTTTCCCCAGGAGAGGGGAGCCCAAACCTCAAGGGAACAACTTTAAGGTGAGAGGGGAATTATTTAAAAGGGACCTCGGGGACAACTTTTGTTTGACATTCAGTGTGATGCATATATGGAATGAGCTGCTAGAGGAAATGGTAAAGACGAGTACAATTGCAATATTTAAAAGGCATCTGGACAGGTATGTGGATATGAAAGGTTTAGAGGAATATGGGCCAAATGCAAGCAAATGGGACAAATTCAATTTAGGAAACCAGGTTGGCATTGAGGAGTTGGGCTGAAAGGTCTGTTTCCATGCTGTATAACTCTATCCTGGCATTGGAGGTAATTCAAAAGAGCTTCATTAAGCTGATTCCTGAGATGAAGGTGTTGACTAATCAACAACACTGAACAGGTTAAGCCTTTATTCATAGAGTTTAGAAGAATGAGGGGTGATCTCATTGAAACATAGAAGATTCTGAGGGGGCTTGACAGGTTGGATGAGGAGTTGCTTCCACTCATTGTGGGGGGGGGGGGGGTGGTGTTGGTGGGGGTTGGTGGTGGAGGTGGGGGAGCCTTGAGCAAAGGGATATTGTTACAAAGTAAGACGACATTCAAAACTGAGATACAAAAGAATTTCTTCTCCACAGGATAGCAAATGTCTAGAATTCTCAATGTCAAAAAGATGTGAAGGCTAGATCACAGATAATATTTACAGAGGAGACAGCCAAAATTGTGAAAAGCAACAGAAAATACTGAAGAAACTCTGGCAACTTCTATGGAGAGAGAAAAACAGAGATAACATTTCGAGTCTGGTATTACTCTTCTACATAAGTTCCCTAGAATTTTGTAAAGTCAGGAAGTGACAGCTGTGCGGAGCTGGCATGAAGAGGAGCTGCGATGTGGGACAGATCAGCCATGGTCTTGTAGAATGGACTTGAGGGGCTGATTGGCCTACTCCTATATTTTTATATTTAAAGGACGTTCTTGTATTACACTAAAAGGAGGTTTTAGCAAAGCTATCTGTTCCCCTAAATATTTTGAGAAAGGCTAAAATCCTGAACAAGAGCTGGATCCTTTTCCTTTATGCAGGTTTGAACTAAATGAACACATTCTGCAATATTCAATTATCTGATCTGGCAATATCAATATTTTGGATTATTCATTTTTAATATATTTGAATGCTTTTTCACCAAAATAATATTGCAATTGTTATTCTTCCCTTCCATTTTTGCAATAACTAATACACAATCATTTGTTGCTCAGGCCATCAAAGCGAGTAGGATGTTAATTTCCTGTCTGCAATCCATGATCTATGGCTGTAATCATTAGAATCCAAGGTGCACATCTCTTTGTTGTTAAGAGCAGACTTCAAACAAAACGCCTACACTTCATTTCTGGGTTATATAGGTTGCATTTAAATAAGAGCACACACGTTTGTAAAATTTACTCTTCCATTAGACCTGGATATTGCCAGCTCAGTCATCATTATTTAGCCATTTGATGATGTACTGGTGAGTCTCCTCTTAACAATCTATTCTATGGAGTGTAGGTACAACAGTGCTATTAGGAAAGTAGTTGCAGGATTTTACATCAGTGACACTGAAGGAACAGCGATGTATTTCCAACTCAGAATGGTGTGTGTTGAGGGGAAATTACAGGTGCCCTTGTTTTCCTTTAGGTGAGACAGATTGTGGGTTTGTAGGGACTCTCGAAGGTGAGTTGAAAAGTTGCTGCAATAAATCTTGAATATGGTATATGCTGCAGCCACTGTGAGTGTGTGGTGGGTGACAACTTCCCTGTAAGCTGCGAGACTGCGCAGCTGCTAGGAAGCTCCATATACATCGATCAGCGTGTGGATACGTGGCTTCCAATTCCAGAACATGAAACTCGGGGGCCCACATGAAAATTTACATAGAACATTGCTGGAGGAAGTGAATGTTTAAGGTGGAGTGGGGAGAAGCCAGAGCAGGGGAGCACTCAACATAGCAATGCATAAATAAAGAGGGCAAGGCACAGGGGCTTCACTTCTACATGGCAATTGGCTAAATTGAAAATAAAAATCAAAAGTGACATGATAGAAAAAACTCAAGTTCATTGTTATGGAAATTCTATTATTAACAAGATGGGGTAAAATGTATATCTTAAAAATGAGTAGCTATTTAAAATTAAGCAAGAAACACAAGCTAAAAGATGTTTAACCCAGTAATAATAGGTGACTTTGATTCACATGGGACTAGTAAAACTGATCAGCATTAATACTGAGGAGGATGAAGTCTTGAAGTGCGCACAATATGGGTTTCTCATTTTTCTTTTCACATCCATGTCCAATAACGTGATCTGAAAACTCTGCTCAGTTTCATTGCTAGGACAAATTCCATTACAGGAGCTAAGGCCGAGGCAATCCACAATATTGTAAGTTAAACAGTGTGCAACACTTTCTTGCAAAAAGCCAGTTTTTCCCCATTTCCTAATATTGATAGATCCTTCAAGTTCTAGCATACAGATCTTTGCTAAAAAAAAAAATCAGCTAATTAGTTATTTCTTCAGCGATATCATGTATTTTTTTTTTGCAATACATCTACCATATGTTTAATGCATCATTTAGTGAAAGCAATCTAATAAAACAGTATTTGCCCTCCCACCCTACTTTGGTGGCTCAAGTAAGTATAATGTTTTATTCTTTATAAATCTAATGGTATAATTAAAAAATGAGGTTCACTGAAAATGGACTGCTTTTATCAAGCAGTTCATTCTATTATAAATAAATAGCATCGTAAAAGGAAAATAAAATTTTATCCTGAATGAGAAGAGAGTACTGATTATTAGGAAGTGTCCTATTTCAGCACCGTACTATCAAATAACTAATAGGAATATATTTCTTACAATACTTTCTGTTTATGTAGATGATCAAATAGATTATTCAATTTTTTACTTTCATTGAAAGGTATAAAACTACAGATTCATTTTTGCACCTTTCTTGCAGCTAATATCAAAAAAACTCATCATTTATCACTATGAACATTAGCTTTAGCAATGGCCAACAACATAATTTCAATGCTGTTAGGGAATTTATCAAGTGACAATTTCTGCAACATATCCTTTTGATGAACAGAATTTCATTCAGCAGTGGATATGAAACAGCAAACATCGTGACATCACACTTTTCAAGAAATTGAGATTATGTTTGACTTTACGGTCTGTTTTCAGGAACTGCATCACAACAGACAATGTGTTGATATGGCAACTGTCTGGTTTGCTGCAAACATCTCAGTGTACGCCCAGGTGATAGAAAAAAACTAATATCACAAAGCAATAAGAGTAGCTTATCAACACCATTGTGAAATGAGGGAAAAGTGCATAAAAGATATTGCACAAAACACGTCATTGAGTACAACTGGGTGATAAAAACGATACATATTTTCTTGCACTCCAAAAAAAATACACAATCTTCTACATTAAATTCTTTCTCCAGTTGTGAGATGTTCAAATATTTCTTTAAAGATGTACTGTGCCTCTCTCATAATCAGAAAGCAATTCATGGTAAAATGGAAGAAAACAATCTGAATTACCACGAGAGCCTCAGTTGTTTAAACTCCTCAGTAGATAAACACCAGCTGCAAACCCCAAAAGGATTGTAGGCATGTGCTGAGTTACATGTTATGTGATGTCAGTGAGAGGTTGCTAATCGATTTTCACTTGGACATGTTAGCAAAGGTCAGCCAATGTTTGTGGAACTGTATCACAGGGAAGAAAGCAGGGGTTGTAGATCATGCAAGGGAAAATGTACAGATATGCATTTGGAGGGAAAACTGGAATTAAATCCTTACATTTGTCACGTTTTCCATAACTACAGCAATTAACTTTTTAAGTATAATCACTCTATAATGTAAAGTGTGAGCAGTGCAGGAAAATTGAGAATAAAGGAAGTCCATGTGTTCGTGTTGAGTGGAAATGCCAAAGTAAGGTTTTGAAATGATATTTTGCTAGTCAGACCAAAACTAGGGGGCACTGTCTTAAAACCAGGGGTTGCCCTTTTAGAACTGGGAGGAGGAGATATTTATTCTCAGATTGAGTTCTGAGGAAGGGTCACCGGACCCAAAACGTTAACTCTGTTTTCTCCTTCACAGATGCTGCCAGACCTGCTGAGCTTTTCCAGCAACTTTGTTTTTGTTCATGATTTACAGCATCCGCAGTTCTTTTGGTTTTTAATTTATTCTCAGATGGTTGTTTAACTTTGAACTCTCTGCCTCAGAACGGTGGAGACAGCATCATTGAATATTTTTAAAGCAGAGGTCAACAGATGCTTGTTGGGCAAGGAAATCGAAGGTTATCGGAATAGAAGAGAATGTGGAATTTGAAACACAAACACATCTTCTTGAATAGCAGAGTAGGCTTAAGAGGCCGAATGACCCACTCCTGCTCCTATTTCATATGGGTGCAAAAGAAAAAGACACTGAGAATCAGAAAGTAGACAAGGAAGCTTATTTAAGTGTATGTCAAAGACAGTACAAGAAATATCATACTTTTATTTTAGAAAGAGTAAAGTGAGAAGGTGAATGTGTGAAAAGGTAAAAAACAGGAGAGCAAAGGAGTGACGGATAGTGTACAGAGACAGTGTTCATGTGCTTCCATTTACTCTCTCAGAAACAGGAGAAGGCTACTAAGCTTCTGATCTATTTTTTAAACTCCATCTAGCTCCCTCAATATCATGACCTATAAAAGAAAAAACTTTGTCAAACAATATCTATGAATCACAGTTCTGATAATTTTTTACCCGAGGTTCAATAGATTTTTGGGAAGAGAGTTGGATTTCCACCAAGGCTTGTGTGAAGTAGAGTTTTCTGTTATAACTCTGAACCAGTTTAGCTTGAATTTTAAGGTCACATTTGTACGCCCTTGTTCTGGACTGCTCAAAGAGAACAAATAGTTTCTCTCTTTCTCAGCGTTTCAACTCTTTCAATCTTTTCTTAAAATCAGCCCTTAGTTCTTTAGCGTAGACTGTGGGGAACACCATTATCACATCTTGATAATTTGATTTCATAGCCATATACACTTGCTAATTTCCTATCTTTGCTATTTATTGTTCCTAATTCCATGTCATGTTAGCTAAGTCTCCTTTGTAGAATCTAATCAAATGCCTTCTGGAAGTTTACATAGCCAATGTCCAAACACAATCTTTTATCTAACACATTAGATACCTCAATTAAAAAAAAACATCAATTAGATTTATTAAACATGGCTTGCCCTTTACAAATCCATGCTGGTGCTCTTCAATCAGTTTATATTTCTATGAGACATAAAAGCCAAAATGATTCCCATGTGCACAGAGGGTACTCTTTCGGTAATGTGCAAGAGGGTTAATTTATGCCCATAAGAAACGAACATTACAGTAGAATAAAGTCAAAAACACTGAAAATTTCATCTCAATCATCGCATACAATCTGAGAACTAACAATTTGACTAAATAATCCAAAAGTAAAACTGTGTTAAAAATATATTGATTGATATTCATTTTCATTAGTAATTATACCTTTACAAGGTAATTGAATCCTCAGTGTTATGCTTGTATTGTGAAATTTCGTGCTTTGATCCCTTAAAAAGGTAGGATTGACTTTTCATGAGTAATATGGAAAAATAACATTTTTCAGGCCGAACATCATGAGTTTGACTTTTGCGCTAGATATATTTTTGCCACAGTAGCTGCTATAAATCAAACTGTATGAGTAACCCAGTGTTATAAGTCGACCTCAATTTTTAAAGGAATTTGAGGTAAACTCAAACACTATGGTATAATGTGAATGTAAAAGAAATCTCCATAGGATGCCAATATCATTGTAGCATGAAGCTACCAGGAAGGTTGAAAGATGGATTGAGGTCTCTTCAAGATGAATCCTTGCAACTGCTCACCATAATGCATCAAGTGTTCAGCAGAAGTCCTAGAAAAGTATGACACAACCATCATGGACTTCATTAGCAAATGTGTGGAGGACTGTGTACCAAAAGAAGTCAATCCAAGTGTTTCCCAACTGTAAATCTTGGATGAACCAGGAAGTCCACTCCCTACTGAAGACCAGACATGCAGCATTCAAGTCAGGTGACCCAGACCAAACACAGAAAATCCAGATATGACCTCCACAAAGCCATCAGGAAGGCCCAGAGGCAGCACTTGACCAAGTTAGAGGCCCAAACCAACCATACAGACTCCCATAGCCTGTGGCAAGGCCTAAACGACATTACAGGATACAAAACGAAACAGTGTAAGATAGTAGACAATTACACATCCTTCCCTAACACGCTGAATGAGTTTGAGCAGAATACCACTGGTGTGGTGACGCCTGCCCCAAAACCCCTAGACATACCTGTTCTCTCGGTCACTGCTGCAGACATCAGATCAGTCCTTCCTGGGAGTCAACCCAAGGAAAGCGACGGACCCGGGTGGTGTCCCCATCCGAGCCCTCAGATCCTGTGTGGACCAACTGGCAGAGGTATTCACGAACATCTTCAATCCCTCCCTCCTACAAGCCAAAGTCCCCACCTGCTACAAGAAGATCACCATCATCCCCGTGCCCAAGACAACACGTGCAGTGTACATCCAGTGGCTCTGACTTCAATAATCATGAAGTGCTTCGAGAGGCTGGACATGGTCCCCTGCAACTCCAGTCTCACAGCCTGTCTCAATCCCCTGCAATTTGCCTACTGACCTAACAGGTCCGCAGTGGATGCCATATCCCTGGCCCGGTACTCATTCCTGGAACATCTGGACAACTAAGACATTCCTGCTCATTGACTATAGGTCTGCCTTCAACAACAATCTAAGCTCAAAACTGTGACACCTTGGTCACGGCTCCGCCCTGTGCAATTGGATCCTCAGCTTTCTGACCCGTAGGCTACAATCAGTGAGGATTGTACACCTCCTCCACAATAACAAATAAAAACCAAAAGAACTGCGGATGCTGTAAATCAGGAACAAAAACAAAGTTGCTGGAAAAGCTCAGCAGGTCTGGCAGCATCTGTGAAGGAAAAAACAGAATTAATGTTTCGGGTCCGGTT
>NW_025971385.1:0-10734 GCF_021869965.1 Rhincodon typus | reverse complement strand
TGAAATAAATAGGGAGAGAGTGGGAGGCGGATAGAAGAGGGATAGAGGAGAGGATAGGTGGAGAGGAAACAAACAGGTCGAAGAGGCGGGAATGGAGCCAGTAAAGGTGAGTGTAGGTAGGGAGTTAGGAAGGGGATAGGTCAGTCCAGGGAGGACGGACAGGTCAAGGGGGCGGGATGAGGTTGGTCGGTAGGAGATGGAGGTGCGGCTTGAGGTGTGAGGAGGGGATAGGTGGGAGGAAGAACAGGTTAGGGAGGCAGGGACGAGCTGGACTGGTTTTGGGATGCGGTAGGGGGAGGGGAGATTTTGAAACTTGTGAAATCCACATTGATACCATTGGGCTGCAGGGTTCCCAAGCGGAATATGTGTTGCTGTTCCTGCAACCTTCGGGTGGCATCGTTGTGGCACTGCAGGAGGCCCAGGATGGACATGTCGTCTGAGGAATGGGAGGGGGAGTTGAAATGGTTCGCGACTGGGAGGTGCAGTTGTTTATTGCGAACCGAGCGTAGGTATTCTGCAAAGCGGTCCCCGATCCTCCGCTTGGTTTCCCCGATGTAGAGAAAGCCACACCGGGTACAGCGGATGCAGTATACCACATTGGCAGATGTGCAGGTGAACATCTGCTTGATGTGGAAAGTCTTCTTGGGGCCTGGGATGGGGGTGAGGGAGGAGGTATGGGGGCAGGTGTAGCACTTCCTGCGGTTGCAGGGAAAAGCAGAATGCCTCTGCTTTCCTTTGTGCCACAGGACCTTTAATGTCTCAGGCTTCATATTATTTACTTAAGGACAGAATTTCTAACAGTGCAGCATCCCCCTCGATGGTGCATTGATTATGTGTTTGAGTCTGTAGGGGATTGACTCACAACCTTTTGACTCAGCAGCAATAGTGCTTCTTTCGAATTTTAATCTAGATTACATAGAGGCTACCTGAGTGAAAATGATACAGAAACTATCTCAGCCTGGGAAAGATAATATGTTTAAGTATTCAGAAAATTTGCTTTGAGTGACATTTCTTTTTTTTAAGAAAAACAATCTTTTTAGTACCTGTCTATGGGTTTATTTTAAATTAATTCTTATATAAATACTTTTCAGTTTAATTTGATTACAGGAAACAACCTTATTGGCCAGGTGAAAATGAGGGTGCATTATTCCTAAAGAAAACACCTCACAGCTCAACTTTTAAAATATTAAATTATAGTTTTTTCGCAGACTATTTTCACAGCTGTGCTTAAGCATGTCATGCTTTAAGAACTTTAATATTTCTTTTATATGCTCTGCCCTGGCAATTTTAAAGGTACTTATGGGAGGTGAAAGGCTCCGGTTTATGTTTCTCAATCTACCATCACTAATATGTCCTCAATCTAGTCAGGTTCCTGTAAAGTGAATAATCAATTCACCACAAAGCCCTGTTCATTTTATGAGTGGTATACATAGAGGAATTTGCAGTTGAAAGAATAAACCAACAATAGTGCATAGACCAGAGAGTGGAAATGGAGTGAGTTCTGTTCACCTACAGTCAAAATACATATTCGTAATAAATTCCAAACTTAAAATCAGGTTCCTTCTCCTCTAACCAAAAGCTCACCTTACCCACCAGCTCAATTCCCCATTTCAAGTGTTGTGTTCCAACAGAGCTGATTCCATACAACCAGATTTAAATTGTGAATATGTTTGAAGTATGCAGCAGGTTGATCAATACCTGAAATGAAAAATGGCCCAATATTATTTCATGCATGATCTGACTCAGAAGGTCCAACTTCAAATAAGAACTCTTCATCCTCTTTCAGATTCTGACTGAGTTGCTGTGAATTTACAACACTTTTTAAAATTTTTGATTTCTCACATTTGTGATTTTTCTCAACTTTTCCAACCTATTGCGGGCCAGAGAAATGTTCAGAATCTGAAGTTTTAATTCTGGAATAGAAAAGGGCTTGGTGATAACCCTGGTATGGCAATCATTGCTTAGACTATGTAAAATATGAAAGTGTAAATTCAGTCTTTGCTGCGGTGGATTGGAATGAAAAAATTACACATTACAAATTTAAATGGGATTGAGCTGCAGAATTTCAAAAACAGATGTAGTATTTTAGAAGCTGCTGTTGTTCTGGGATTTGAAATTCTTTAGAGAACTGCTTGTTATCCCTATGAGTACTGAATGTCCTTTACAGCTTTCCAAATACACACATTTTTCCCGTTTGACCTCTAAAAAGAATTGCCTGTGAATCTTTAATGCTAAATAGTATAATGCACAATTAGATGTTATGCATAGTTGACCTGTCAATTCTATAGAATTGGGAATCCTATATTCTAATAACATCCGTGCGTTAGGGAATGTCATTGTTAGTAAATTGATCACTAGAATGAAACTGGAGACAGAATAGAAAGATAAACAATGCAAGTGTTGGAAGTGTGAAATCAGAATAGAAGCATGCAGTAGATTGAATAACAGCATTCAGGGGAAGACAGGTTAACATTTCAGGTCTGGCCTTTTATTGGGGTCATACCTGAGATATTAACCCAATATAGTGTCCTATTTTGGACATCCTTATGACCCTTTTTTTACAGAAGGATCACTTTTAATGTTGCATTTTCAAATCAAAATGTATATATTCTTCCAGTGAAAAGAATCAACCCAGAAGAATGCTGCTTAATGTGCATTGAAATTTCTCACCCGAGCTCCCCACCCCTAACAGACACTAAACAATAAGGAATTCATAAACCTGTCATTGTATGCATTAAACAGCATTTGCCTGTTATTTTGAAGATCCTGTATCCATTTTTATTTGTTAACAGTGAGAGATGAAACACCAAGATATAGGGACTGGAAGAATAGAATGTTGCTGGTGCTGTAAATCTGAAATACTCAACAGGTCAGGCACCGTCTGTGGAGAGAGAAACAGAGTAAATGCTTCAGGTCTATGACCATGTATTTACAGCATTTTCTGATTTTATCTACCAAGATAGAGACACTGGCAGATGAATTTTAAAAGAGAAAGCTGTGGGGGCTTTCTCAAAGACTGCAAATACTTGTGAACAGTTGGAAGTCATTGTTAAACTTGCGTACAACAATCCGTTAATCTGAAGAAGACTGGCATGTTCTTTATTGTGTCATATCACCTGAAGATCAATTGTCCTGTTTGTAATAAATGAATCCATTTGTATCTATGGCTTTGTATTTTCATGCTTTCTAAGCAAAACAGTTTAACAGTTTGGATCAAATTTCATCTGACTAATACCTGCAATAAAACAAAAAACTGCTGATGCTAGAAATCTGAAACAAAAACAAAAAATTGCTGGAGAAACTCCACTGAGTGTTCTGAAGAAGGGTCACCCCACCAAAGCGTTGACTGTGTTGTCTCTCCACTGATGTTGCCAGACCCACTGAGTTTCACTGGCAAGTTGTATTTTTGTTTCTGACTAATACCTGCTCCTCCACCTTTGGAGAGATTGAAGTAACACGTATACAGAAGAAATTAACAGATAGTTCAGATCAAAAAGGATATCGTTGTTGTTCTATCATGTTTTAATGTGCAACAATGTGGGTTAGTTTTCCGTTCTGGCCACTTTAGGGGCAACTTGCCTCCCCTGCATCTCAGAAAGTATCTAGGACAAGATGTTGGTATCACTTATTTTTTGTTGTCTGTTTGAGTTTGTTTCTAGCACTTTATCTTTTTAAAATTAGTCATACTCGATTTTAAGCACTGTAATCAGATAAAGGAAAGGATGGGAATTATGTTCATTTAGGTAGCCTTCTTCGTGAATGCACTGGATTCATGTTCCAGGAAATTGATATGGGTGGTCAGAGATAACCTATTGTAAGCATGCCTCACATAGGGAACCAACAGATTGGCTATTGTCAATATCGAATAAGTGAAATGACAAGTTTAAGATTTGAAATCATCTTGTACAGGCGAAACCTTGTGATTAAAAACTGAGAGAACTGCAGATGCTGGATATCTGAAACAAAAACTGAAATTGCTAGAAAATCTCAGCAGGTCTGGCAACATCTGTGGAGAGAAATCAGAGCTAATGTTTCAGATCCAGTGACCCTTCTTCATTGATAGCATGCCTGTTTTGAAGAAGGGTCACTGGACCCAAAATGTTAACTTTGATTTCTCTCCACAGATGCTGCCAGACCTACTGAAATTTTCCAGCAATTACTGTTTTTGATGGTGATTAAAAGCCTTCATCCAAAACACCAACATCACAACAGAAAGCAATTATTTAACTTTACCTAACCAATTTAGGAACATTTCATAAAATATCATGGAAGTCATTTTGTAATGGTGTTCAGGGTGTGTAAAACATTTGAAAACCTGCCTGTCAGACAAAACCAGGATGTTTTATAACATGAGTTGTAACTTAACATTAGTTTCACTGCATCTGTTTATGAAATGACTGTCACGAAACGTAGCATAACTTGCCTAACAGTGTACAAATGCTTAATATGCGTCATTTTACCAATCTAACAACTGCTTTGTAATATTGCCTAGTAAGCAACATTTATGTATGTTGTAGCTGTACCATTATTAGAAATAGCCTGGGGTTTCCCGTCAGGGGTTTAGATCCCTAACAGTTCAGCATTTGTAACACACACATCATGTGTCACCTGACCATCTCATATCATCACATTACTCCATTATAATGTGATAGTTGTGTTACATGACCCTGAGGTTTTGCACAATATGCTTTCAACTTTTCCAATGCTCTGAGAAGTTGTGTTACTGTTTCCAGCCTCCTATTCTTTGATCAAAGTTATTTGTGTATCACTTCACAGTCGAAAGTAATGTTCACCTGCCTCACTGTTAAGTTAAGATAACGTGGCAGTTTTCCATTACGTTCAAGTATTTTAAAATCTATTCTAGTTGTGTGGGTTCTGTAATAACAGAATGAATGAAATTTCTTTGCTACTTTTGAAGGCCTTGACTCATTTCAGATAAATTGAAATCCATCAAATTCTTGACAAAATGTACAGTATTGCTTAATTAGAACAGTTGAGTAATGAGACAGACTTTTGACTGTTCCTTCTGAAATGATTGTAGCTAAATATTTTCAGGTTAAAAAATAAATTTCAATACTAACTTCTGAGTTCAGAATTTTACAGGGTCTTTGGAGATGGGGTCAGCACTAGAAAGGTTGGTAAAATGGTGAGGGAAGGCCTTGGTAGCATGCCTAGTATTTTCCCACTGACATACTATTATTTTTATTGGCAGCAAAGGTGGCAGACAGCACTCCTGCCTGGACCCTATGTGAGCCATTTAAGAGGCCAATTTAGAACTTATCCTGCTGCATTTTTGCATCAGCGATGGAAGGTATCTCCACTCTGTGGGAAGACTGCCAGATAAACACAGACATCCTTCTGGTGGACTCTGGGTGAGGGATTTTTGTTTGTGTGCTTTTGGGTCCATGAAGAATACCACCCCCCGCCCCACCCGTGCCCCAGCAGTAATGACCTCCCCCAACTGTATTGGTGCAGCGTGGCCTTAGTAACACCCCAGCCCACTCAACGTCACCAAAGGCTGTCATGTTGGCCTCAGTGTGCCAGAACTTACTTCCCTTGTCTAGAGGGTGCCAAGCATTCTTCTGCCATGTACAGGCCCAGCAGTGATCACTGCTAGTGATGGTACCTGCTGAATCACCAGCCCTCTGATTGGGATGGCAGCTCTTAGGGTTGGGTCATCCTTATTAATAGGCTAACATCCTGGTGGCAAACGCCTAATTGGCTACTGCCAGGAAGATGCAGCCCTTGGTCCCGCTGTCACTGAAGCTGGGTTACTCCTGCTTTTAGTCTCAGTAACATGTGGCCCTGCAGTGCTTGAAAAATGAAAGACTTAATTTTGTAGCAATCCAACATTTTGTAAGTGAATGCTGCACTCTGGAATCATTAAAGTTCTATCAATGGATGGTAATCAAGTGGAAATAAAGCCCTGTAATTGTTTTAAATTGAGTTTCCCATATATATTTATAGTTGCCAATTGTGTGTTATGATTATTTGTAGAGTAAACCTGCTCATTACTTGAAGACTTAATACCTAAGGTAAGTACAATGGAGGTTAGATAAAACTTACAAATTTCAAAAAAATCTTGCATTTCCCCTATCTCGTAGATTCTTTAAAACAAAAGAAAAGCATTTCTCAACCTGTTTTAGTGAATGGCACAATTTTGATCTTCATATGTGTGATAATGTTCTTTGGCTGCATCAGATGAAGTCAGTGAAGTGTAGATGACTGCATATTCAAACAATCAAAAAATCATAGAATGATTATGCACAGAAGGATGCCATTTGGCACATTGTGTCAGCCCTCCATAAGAGCAACTCAGCTGAGTCCTCACCCTTTCCCCATAGTCCTGCAAATCTTTTCTCTTCAGCTGTTCATCCAATTCTATGTGGAAAGAGACAATTGAAGCAGCCTCAGCCACCCATTCAGGCAGCATATTCCAGATCCTAATCATTTGCTACATTAAAAAAATCATCTTTTCAGACGTCACTAAAAGTTCTTTAGCCACTCACCTTAAATTTCTGTCCCCTGGTTCTGGACGCTTCTTGGAAACTCTGCCTAGTATAGTCATACCTTCACCAAATTTGCTGCTGCAGCTGTGTGAAACTGTTATTCATCAAACTGTAGCCTTTCTGAATAAAATTGTTCATTTAGCAAGAATTGCTGGGAATACATGGCTGTGGACCTCTCCCCACTAGGTTTTAAATCAGGCTACATTCTATCTCTTTTAGATCTTTGAAATAGAGCTGAATTCAAGTTATCAATTGGTCTTTCATTTTTGCGACATTTCCTATAATGGAAACTATTTCTGTTGACTTTTGTTTTTGTGATTAGAACACTCACAGCAGGTTTATTTAGCACACTAATGCCACCTTGACACATTGAATGTTCATCTTTACGACAAATTATAGGCATACTGTGTCTGTGAACATTGCTACTTTCTGTATGCAGACTTTGACATTATTTTCTTCATTTAATTAAAAGTGATGTCAAGGAACAGCAATAATGGAGAGTCTAGTATCATAGAGTTCCCACAGTGTGGAAACAGGCCATTTGGCCCAACCAGTCCCCTCTGAAGAGCATCCCACCCAGACCCATTCCCCTACTCCGGGACACTATGGGCAATTTAGCATGGCCAATCCACCTGCCCTGCATATCTTTGGACTGTGGGAGGAAACCGGAGCACCCAGAGGAAACCCACACAGACATGGGAAGAATGTGCAAACTCTACACAGACAGTCGCCCAAGGGTGAAGTCGAATCCAGGTCCCTGGCGCTGTGAGACAGCAGTGCTAACCACTGAGCCACCATGCTGCCCAATGGTAAAACAAAGTCAGCTGAACCGAAAGTTTGGACAGCTTCTGATCAATATCTTTTCTTGCTGCTGCATGTAGACAAACTTTGATCTTACAGCACAGAATGAGGTAATTCAGCCAATTGTGCTCATTTCCAATTGTTTGAAAGAGTTATACAATCAGTTCCATGCTGCTGGTCTTTCTTTAGAGTCTTGTTATCCTGTATCTTGCAGACACCTATCTTTCAGTGAAGTCTGTCAGCAGTGGAGGCCACAGAAGTGTATGGACCCAATCAAAGGCACTCCAGTGGAACTACCACATTGCACTGTGTTGCTTGTCATCTTCAGTCTTGTTGCTGATGCCACATTGGGTCTGCCAAATTGAAGTTACTGCTCCATAACCTATTGTCAAGTGTTTACTTCGCAATTTTCTGAAGAAGGGTCTAGGCCCGAAACGTCAGCCTTCCTGCTCCTCTGATGCTGCTTGGCCTGCTGTGTTCATCCAGCTCTACACCTTGTTATCTCTGTTTACTTTGCAATATGAACTCTTCTTCTAGAAATATGAATGTTTAGCAGTAAATATGAAAGACAATTGATAGGAGCATTTGCTCATTATAAATCTTATTTTGGTCCAAATTATTGCTGCCAGTGTTCTTGCAAAGTGTTCTTGCAAATTTTAAATAATGATGTGGTTTTCAAGATATATTTATTTTAAAAGTTCATAATTAGATTAGTGAATCTTATATTAGGTTTTTGGCCTATGTTTTATTAATATTTTTCTCCTGGAAGGCAGAATCACTGCACTACCTCCATAAATTGAGAATCGTACCAATAGCTGTTAAATCCTCTTTGAAACATGGACTGCTCCATAAAACTCCTATTTAAATTGGGATTAGCTTAATTATTTTATCTTGCACCTGATATTTCAAGCACTTCATTCACTGAAATATTCATGAAAACATGTGACAGATTTGTAAATTTTGTCTTTAACAGTTATACACTGCTTTATGAGCGTTTTAATCAGGATGTATTTGCTTGAAGAAACCATACGAGGAAGTTAATGATTTTGCTAATTTGAAAAATGCTGGTATGATTACCTAAGGTTAACTGATTTGTGCGTTTTACAGAATACAGCATAAAGTAAATTTACTCTGTGGCAAGCAATCAAAGAGAAGAACCTCTGTTCTTATTTTTCCAGTTGCTTTTGCAGTGTTTTTTAAATTCCTTTTTCATCCCTCTAATTGCTTTCTTTCACCTTTTCTTTTTCTCTCTTACTCATTGCTCTCTTTTTATCTTTCTTATAGCTCTCTCATTTCTTGTACTTCTGTTTCTTTTTTATGCCTTTTTTTGAAGATGCTGTCTTTTTCCCAATCATCTCTTCTCATCCTTTTTCTTTTTGTTTTCATCAGCTGTGATAATATCTTTAAAAGTCTTTCACAGAAGTACATCTGATACCCCAAACCAAACTAACATCCTTTAGTTTGGAGAATATACTGTTGATCCTTTATGGTCTTGAGCCAGTAGTTTGTCTCAGAAGCATTATGTGTAATGGAGGAGGTCAGGTAGACTAGAGAAGGTGTCAGCACTTCAGCAAAGTAATACAACCCCAACTGGGACCTGGCAGAGTTCCTGTGCACAGTGGATATTGTGATTCAATCAGTCCCAGCACTTGAAGTGAAACCCACTGTGAGTGTGCACCTGGAAAACTTGAAGTGAAAAACAAGGAAAGGCTTTTGAAAATGTTTTCCATTGCATCTTGATGAGATTTGGGTCATTTTGTTGCTATCTTAATTGTATCCAGGTCAAATCAAATTGGTCTTGGGACACAGTTTCTGTCCATTCTAGACAAATGCAGCACTGTGTATTATGACAAATAACATGCTAAACCATCTGAAAAGATTATTAAACTGTTAAGAAAACTTGAGTCTGCTGCTACTGTGATAGTTCAATTGGTTAATGCACTACCCAGTGTAATACTGAGCCGCACAAATCAGGCACAGATGCGACAATTGACCTCACATAAATGCCATCAATCAGTGCTTGTCAGGAACAATCAGTGTCTGCTTTTCAGCATTTGCGGACAAAAGCAACTCCTTCCCTTAGCACTGTTCTTCCATTAGTGGTACTCCTGATTCTTCCCTTCAATATTGCTTCAAGTTCCTCTCGTTAGTACCAATCCTGGTTCCTCCTGTTAACATTCTTTCTGACTGCCCCCGTGGTGCAATTCCTTGCTCTTGCCCTCTTAGCAGTACGTTCAGAGTCTTCTCCTTGGAGGTTGAAAATTATTACATGCTGTAAACACGTGTTCTGAAAGGAATGGGGTAGAAAATTACTGCCAGTATGAGACTGCAAAGGAAAGTGAAGTGCTACCATGAACTGCAAGATGGAACATGGGTTCAGAATGTAGATGAGAGAAGGGGGGAGAATTACCAGTATATTATTTTCAGTCTCATTCTTGACGATTTCAATTTGATATGGCACACATAAACTTTTGGAGAAAAGAGTTCCCAATTTCCACTTTTTTTGTGTGAAAGCGTGCTTCCTGATTTTAAATTGTCCAACTGTAATTTTAAAAATTATGCCTACTTGTTCTAGGCTGCATGTTCCACTGGGCTCTATTTACCTTATCCCATTTTCATTCAAAAATCAAATATGATTTCAGCTTAACTCTTTAAATACTGATATAATTCCAATGGACCTGTGGTGTACCAAGTCAACTTGTTGCCAGGATTGAACCATGTCAACATAAATTGGAATGGGGCAGATGAATGACTTCACATCCCTGTGAAGATTGCCTAAGGACACTAACAGTCTATGTAACAACAGAGTACCGACACATGGTCAAAATATGAAGGAATATACCTACAATTTTTATACAGCCTTCAATATGAGCAGTCAGGGTAAGTGGAATGAATGATTTAGTGGCAAATTATTTTGTTAATGTAAGTGTGTCTGTTTGCACCTTCAATAAATGTACATGTCCTAGGACTAAAATCAGGCTGGTTTTGAATTGTTAAACATTTTGAAGTCATGTCAGATTTTGTTTTTTTTTTCCAGAATACTGGTGTTAGCACTATTGGATTTATTAAAGTAAAAATCATCAATATATCCTGTTGCTTATTGCAATTCAGTGACTACGCCTGAAAAAATGTAATGTAGACAATGGAGGAAGGTCAGAATCAGCTTGGTTGTGATGCCCACATAGCCAAATAGACTTCCAGCACTAATTGACAATACGGGTGAAGTCATTGAAAAAAACCATTAAGGACTATGCCATTGCAGAGTCAGCTCATTTGTAAGAGAGCAAAAAGATATGAAACTAAACACTAAGTCTGGGAGTCAGAAAACAGAATTACTGTTCCCAATCCAAGGTATTATTAGTCTTGTAAAAACCGAGAGAACTGTGGATGCTATAAATCAGGAACAAAAACAAAGTTGCTGGAA
>NW_025971384.1:0-10734 GCF_021869965.1 Rhincodon typus | reverse complement strand
ACCTGGGTGTCCTTGTGCATGAATCACAGAAGGTAGGTTTGCAGGTACAACAAGTAATTAGGAAGGCAAATGGAATTTTGTCCTTCATTGCTGAAGGGATTGAGATTAAAAGCAGAGAGGTTATGTTGCAGCTGTACAAGGTGCTGGTGAGGCCACACCTGGAGTGCTGTGTGCAGTTTTGGTCTCCTTACTTGAGAAAGGATGTACTGGCACTGGAGGGGGTGCAAAGGAGGTTCATTAGGTTGATTCCGGAGTTGAGGGGGTTGGCTTATGAGGGGAGACTGAGTAGATTGGGATTATATTCATTGGAATTCAAAAGATTGAGAGGGATCTTATAGAAACATATAAAATTATGAAGGGAATAGATAAGATAGAGGTAGAGAGGATGTTTCCACTGGCAGGTGAAGCTAGGACAAGAGGGCATAGCCTCAAGATTAGAGGGAACAGATTTAGGACTGAATTAAGAAGGAATTTCTTCACCCAGAGGATTGTTAATCTATGGAATTCCTTGCCCAGTGAAGTAGTTGACGCTACTTCAGTAAACGTTTTTAAAGATAAGGTAGATATTTTTTTGAACAATAAAGGAATGAAGGGATACGGTGAGAACGCGGGTAAGTGGATCTGAGTCCACGAAAGGATCAGCCATGATCTTACTGAATGGCGGAGCGGGCTCGAAGGGCCAGACGGCCTACTCCTGCTCCTAGCTCTTATGTTCTTATGCTCTAATCATAGAGTAATGCAGCATGGAAACAGGCCCTTCGGCCCAAACTGGTCCATGCTGACCATGGTGCCCACTCACCTAGTTCCAATTGTCCACATTTGGCCCATATCCCTCTAAACCCTTCCCATCCATGTACCGATCCAAATGTTTTTTAAATGTTGCTATTGTACCTGCCTCAACCACTTTCTCTGGCAGCCCATTCTATACACGCACCACTCTCTGTGTGAAGAAGTTGCTCCTCAGATCCTTCTTAAATATATCCCCTCTCACCTTAAACCTATGCCCTTCAGTTTTCAATTCCCCATCCCTGGGGAAAAAAAGGCTATATGCATTCATCCTATCTATGGCCCTCATGATTTTATACACTTCAAGAAGGTGTATTTGTATTTCTCTTTAAATCTATTTTTCATTGTCTTGTTCTTTGCTATTCTCCATCGCACTCTGTCTCTCTCTGTTGGTCTGTCTTTTCCCACCAGCTATGTGCACCTAGGAGATATGGTTTTGAGGTGCACAGCAACTGTGATATACTTGATGGAACTGACTAAAGGGTCTGAGTGAAATCCTCTTGTTCCGAATGGATTGAATTCAAGGTTTGCAGATGATTCAGAAGCAGATGCTGAAAATCAGAAATTAAAAACAGAAAATTCTGGAAGTTATCAGAATGTACGTGGAGAGAGAGACAGACAGGGATGACGTTTCAGATTGATGAAGGGTTGCTGGACTGAAACCTTTTTTTAATTTGTTCATTAATGGGATGAGGGCATTGCAAGCCAAGCAGTATTTATTGCCCATCCCTAATTGCCCAGAGGGCAGTTCAGAGTCAATCCTGTTGCTGTGGGTCTGGAGTCACATGTAGGCCAGACCAGGTAAGGATGGCAGTTTCCTTCCGTAAAGTGCATTAATGAACCAGACGGAAACCAAAAGAACTGCGGATGCTGTAAATCAGGAACAAAAACAAAGTTGCTGGAAAAGCTCAGCAGGTCTGGCAGCATCTGTGGAGGAGAAAACAGAGTTAACGTTTCGGGTCTGAGGAAGGGTCACCAGACCCAAAGCATTAACTCTGTTTTCTCCTCCACAGATGCTACCAGATGGGTTATTTTCCCAACAATCAATATCATTAGACTTGTAATTCTAGATGTTTTTATTGAATTCAAATTCCAACATTTGCAGCGATGGGATTTGAACCTGGGTCCTCAGAACATTATCTGAGTCTCTAGGTTAACATTCCAGCAATAATACCACTAGGCCATCGCTTCCCCATTTACTGATTGTTTCTACTTTTCCATGGCCTCAGAGCTGATGTCTCCCTTTTAGCTTCTGTTTCTCTGACAATTGAACTGTTCAAAATCTGAGCTCAAGAACTCCACACCATCGTTTCCCTGCCACCCTCCTCTCCTGGTCTTTAAGTTTTATGAGGTAGGGATTCCTGACCGCTGGGCCTGACCCCTCGATAGGAGAATGTGTGCAATGTACTTCACTGCCATGTTACTGCAGCCCCAGTCACTCTAAGTGTTCACCCTCACAGGTGGAAGAGTTAGTTCTGGTGGATGTTGATAACGGCACGGTCCTGACCACACAACACAAGGGCCTCGAGACCCCACACCTGCCCACGGCCGCCGTCGAAGAATTTTTGACCAGGTAAGGGGCTCACCTGAGCAACAAGGAAGTGGCACCTTGAGGCGTCTGGCTATTGACTGTCTGGAAATGTGTTGGGCTTGTTTTTTCCGAAGGGGTTGGTATTGATTACCCCCAGAGAGGGTCTTTGTTAAATGGGGTGGGTGAGACGAGGTGCGGATGAGGAATAAGATTGTTTTGGACCAGCAATGAGCTCAGATTGTAATGAAAGATGGTTAATATCCTTTAGGCGGGACTACATCAGTGTGCTGTTTAATCTGCTTACACAATGGTCTCGGGTCAATATCCCAGGTGTCATTAATAAAACAGAATCTCCTCAATCACCAGAGATGACATAAAGGGATGCATTTAGATCTGCAGAACTCCCAGGGGTTAATGAATCCAATCAGGAATTCAGGAGAAACACCTTTACCCAGAGAATGGAAATCTCATTGGAGTCTAGAAAAATGAGAGGTGACCTTATTGAACCAAGTAAGATTTTGAGGGAACTTGACAAGATGGATAAAGAGAGGATGTTGGCTCTGAATCCTCAGGACTAGGAGTACTATTTAAAATAAGGGGCTTCCCACTTAAGTCAGAGATGAGGAAGAATTTCATCCCTTTAGTATCTAGAACCTTGTTCGCCAGAGAGCAGTGCAGGGTGGGCTTTTGATTTTATTCGGCAGTTGAGTTCAATGATTTTTATCTGTAGGGGATTTGAAGGTCATGGAGGGCAGTCAGGAGAGTGGGGTTAACACCACAATCAGATCATTCATCATCTTAGTGAAGGGTGGGACAAGCTCAAGGGGCTGAGTAGCCTACTCTGGGGATATTCCTTCCGTTAGTCTGACCTGATCCAGGGTAGATTCAGGAAGGAATGTTCCCACAAACTGGGGGAGTCCTGGTGCATCGAGAGCTGGTGGGAGGTGTTTAATCTCAGGATAAGAGGTAAGCCACTGAAGAGTGAGATAAGGAGAAATTCCTTCACTCAGGGAAGGGTGAATCTTTGGAAATCTCAGTCCCAGAGAGATATGGGGATAGTGCAGGAAAATGGGGGAGAGGTCAATAATCAGCCATGATCTAGCAGGGCCAAAGGGCTGAATGGCTTACCACTGTGTTGTGTGTGGCTCTGAAGGGCTAATAATGAAGTTTCATTAGCTCCATCCAATTACAACACCTTTGGTTGGAGGCTGTTCAGCTCAACACCAGCATTTGAAGGGAGCAGATCTATTCTAGACAGCTCCAGAGAATCATGAAAAACTGCACATGATGAACAATTCTGCCTATCATGCAATAAACAATGTTGTTGACTAAGTCAAGGGTCTCGTCTGTTTAGACTCACAGTACTCTATTCTCCACCAGTGAAAATTAGACAGACCCGACACACAGAATAGAATCCAGGAGCATTGCGGGCAATGGGCTATATCAAACAACCCATACCCTGTGCCACACATTGGCAGTAGTGACAGATCATACCACATGCCAGAGTGATGATAGAGGGTAAACACCAAATTCTGTTGCCGGATGAAGCAATTCACCGGCATAGGGAGTTCTGGAAGTGAAGAGCACAGATATACTTAACAGGAAGTTAGATAGACAGGAGAGCAGAGGCTGTTGATAGGATGAGCTGGAATTGAGTGGCTGGAAGTTGGTGCATAGACAGAAACATTACCGAGGGCGGAACGTTCCCATTTCCTCCTGTACATTCTGGATCACTTTATGTAATTTCGAGCTGTTGGATTACTGAGAGGTGCATTAAGGTTCACCAGCATCAAAGAAAAAGAGGTTTACAGACTTTTGGTTTCAAGGGAAGACCCAGATAGTTTGCATTGTAACGAGGTCACATGCACACAATGGTCAATATTTCTCTGGTTAGGCTTAGGATTATTGAAATGGAGTTAAACCATTTGAGATCAGCCATGATCCAAAGGCACAATGTGCAGGCGAGGGGCTGAATGGCCTCCTTCTATACCTAGTTGTGATCTGCCATTGTCTTGAAATCAATACATGAAGATGTTGCTTCTTCAACCAGGTCATGAATATAATGTATAATTATCCACTGGTTGTCTCTTTAACCTCTGCACCCTGACTTTTGCAAGTGTGATGCCAGTTAGTGTTTGACCTCACTCCTGGTCTCTCTTGTGTTCCAGCACCCAGCAGCTTCAAGCAAATACTGAGCTGTCTTCAGCCCATCTGGCTTCCCACACTAACCTGGCAACAGCTCGAGAGAAGAAGCGCAGTCAGAGGCAACAAATGAACCGACAGCTTCGACAGATCTTCCTGCAGCTCATCGGGAACCTCCTCAGGTCAGCACCAAACACCGAAGGACCTGTCCCAGGGACTGTTCACTGGGAGGTGGGACAGGTGGATACATGGGGTGGTGGGAGAGGGAGGGTGGTTGTGGTCTGACAGGAGGTGGGCTGGTGGGAGAGAGGAGTGATCTTTCCTCTCATTAATGGTCTTCACCAATTTCCGAGCTTGCCACAGTCTCAGTGAGAAAGCAGCAAACAGCATCAGTGAGCCACCTGGAACATCAATGCTTTGTGAGCAATGACAATGTAATATATTCTTATCTCTCAAACTCACCAACAAGTGCCTTCACTGTCCCAATGTTATTTTGAACTCAGTATCTCCCCTGTACACCAACCTCACTATCCCTATTAGGGCGGCATGGTGGCACAGCACCAAGGACCTGGGCTCAATTCCAGCCTCACACAACTATCTGTGTAGCATCTGCATATTCTCCCTGTGTTCTGCTTGGGTTTCCTATGGGTGCTCTGGATTCCTCCAATGGTCCAAAGATGTGCAATTTAGGTGGATTGGCCGTGGGAAATGCAGTGTTATAGGATAGAGCAGTGGGTCAGTGTGGACTCGATGGGCCAAATAGCCTGCTTCCACACTGTAGGGATTCTACAATTCTAAAACAATCTGTAATTGCTGGAATTATGTATCCAGTCAGTTAGAGTTGGCAGCATTTCACTCCGTGAGCCCTCCAATACTGCAAAATAAACATGATCTCTAAATTTTCCAGATCTTGGAGGAAGAGTCACTGTATTCAATTAATGGGAAATTGTTCAGACTGTTTAACGAATCATTTCCATTGCTATAAGGATAATGCCATTCTCCTTTCCCTGAGAGTGTGGGACAGTTGGGCACTCGGAATTCATACTGGTTTAGTGTTATCATAGAACCCCTACAGTGTGGAAACAGGCCCTTCGGCCCAACAAGTCCACACCGACCCACAGAGCATCCCACCCAGACCCATTCCCCTATAAACCCACCTAATCTACACATCTCTGAACACTACGGGCAATTTAGCATGGCCAATCCACCTAACCTGCACATCTTTGGACTGTGGGAGGAAACCAGAGCACCTGGAGGAAACCCACGCAGACACGGGGAGAATGTGCAAACTCCACACAGATAGTCACCCAAGGCTGGAATTGAACCCAGGTCCCTGGTGCTGTGAGGCAGCAGTGCTAACCACTGAGCCACAGTGCCACCTCAATTGCTGAGTTCTGATCCTGCCTCCGAAAGGGGAAGCTATGGATCCAAGTCCTGTTCTGGAGACCCAAAGACAAGCCTGTCATCGGGTCCTCGAAAGTCAGTACTGACCAAGTGCTACAGCATGGGAGGCTGCTGTTGTTTGGGAGAGAGACTAAGGACAGGCCTTGTTTCTCTCTTTAGAAAGGGTGGGGGAGTTCTCTTCAACATCTTGTCCGATATATATACCTCAATCAATAGCAGAGAATCAACCAATGACCAGAAAAGACAAATTCTCTGGTCATTATCTCATTATTATTTGTGGGAGCTTGCTGTGCAAGGATTGATTATCAAATTTCCTGCCTTGCATGAAGGATTGCACTTAAAAAGTACTTCCTTGGCTGTGAAGCGCTTTGAGTCCTGTCCTGGTTCTGAAAGGCACTATATAAATGCACCTTTTGCTCTTGTTCACTCATCAAGACTCCCCAAGGCGCTGAAACTGACTGTGCTTCAACAGCATCTGTTAAATCATGGGGTCACTTTCCTGATGCATGCTCTTTCTCTGCCCAGGGACGTCTCCAAACATTTAAGTCTTAAGCACCGTGTGTTCAACAAGAAGGAATTTTTAGACTCGCGACAGCCGGCTTCGCAGCCTTTCTACAACAGTGTAAGTATCAGTCTATCAGCATTGGACTCTGTGACTGTTCATCAGCTCAGCGGTGCTGTTGCCGCTACTTCCCAAAGAAAACAAGCCTGAGCATAAAGTCTTAGTATCAGACTTCTCAGTGGATGTACTGAGACTACAGTTTATATCCCCTAGTTACAGAGTGCTGCAGAGACTAACAGCAGCATAATGTGTCTGACAGCTGTATAAACTGATCCTGTCCTTTATCTGTTTCACTGAGCACTTTGGACGTTCTCTACCTCTCACTTTTCACATTGAACATTGCCCCCAGAACAAGTCACCACAAGAGGTGTTTGTACAGTAGGAGAATTAGGAGCCGTAAGAAGTGCTTTATCTCAAAGTCACATGTTATGGGCTAGAGCCATTGTAAAATATATTTTAAAAGCTTAATGCATTTTTCAATTTACTTTTAAACTTTCAAAAATAATTGTAATGGTGACTGTCATCCTTTATGTAAGTATGTGTGTGTGTCAGTATCTGTGTCTGTATCAGGGAATGTGCCTATGTCTGTATCAGGAAGTGTGTCAGTATGTTTTTTCTTATTCATTCATGGGATGAGGGTGTTGCTGGTCAGGCAGTATTTATTGCCCATCCCTAATTGCCCAAAGTCAATCACATTGCTATGGGTTTGGAGTCACATGTAGGCCAGACCAGGTAAGGATGGCAGTTTCCTTCCCTAAAGGACATTAGTGAACCAGGTGGGTTTTTCCAACAATTGGCAATGGATTCATGGTCATTATTAGACTCTTAACTCCAGATATTTATTGAATTCAAATTCCACCATCTGCCGTGGTGGGATTCAAACCCGGGTCTCCAGAACGTTATCTGGGTGTCTGGATGAACAGTCCAGTGATAATGCCAATAGGTCATTGTCTCCCCTCTCATGTGTGAGTGTCAGTAATTTTGTGAGTGTGTTTGTGTCAGTAGGTGAATTCAGTATATGTATGTGTCAGGGTGTTTCAGTGTGAGTCCGTAAGTGTGTTCACTGGGTGGTTCAGTGTGTGTGTGTCAGAGTGTGCCAGTATGAGTATCAGTGAGTGTGTCAATAAGTGTTTCATTGAGTGTGGTTTGCTGTGCAAGTAACCATTCCGAAAAGGTTTCTGTTGGCCACTGCATTAAGCTCAGCCCAGGTTTGTGTGGGGCTGGGGCTGGGAGTAAGGCACAGCAACTCGGGGTCTGTGGGCTGCTGACCTGTAGTTTCCAGTCTCCTCATAGTCTTTGTAATGATGCCTACTGATCTAATGCAGCTTCTATGTAATGACGATGGTGTAAAAACTACATCTTGTAAAGACAAGAGTCTCTTCTTGTTTACATTCAACAGTGGCTGATCTTTTCTCACTGTGGGCCAATCAGGCCTTAGACCCAGTCAAGGGAAAGATGATTGGTGGCATCCTTCCATCCACAAATGCCACATGGTGATCACTGGTGGGCATCATTGTTTAATACAACAACTTACAGAAGTAAAGCAGTCTCTTGGAGCAAGGAGAAGAAGCTTCCAGAAGACCAAGAGATTTTATAATCTTAAAAGCACTGTCACTTTAAAAACTGCTCACTCAGACAGTCAGAAGTTGAGAGGTGCTTGAACAAACACAGTCAGTAAGGGCTTGTGAAAGGTCCCATTTGAGAACAAGCACTCCAAGCCTGGTCAGGAAGCACAGAACAAGCAGAGTGGACCAGAAAGAGCTGAAAGGCTACTACACCCTAGCACTCAGACAGTCCATTGGGGAAACGGGGCACGGTAGGAACTTTCTCGGTGGGAAATTCAACCAGGAAGTCAATATATCAGAGCTCTGAATAAATTTAAAAGTCCCTTTCAAGCAAGGGGGGCCAGTTTTAATTTAATGGAACAAGAAAACAGCCTGGGAAGGAGAGAAGTAAGAAAAATGGATTTACTGTTCACAATGAACATTGCCACCAGAACAGGTTGTCACCATGAGATATGGCTACTGTACAAAAATAAAGGGACGTTAGAAGTGCTTTCTCTCAAAGTCATAGCATCAGGAGCATTACAAAGCAAAATTAGGGTGACATAAAGGACAATTTATAAGTTAAAGCAGGTAGATAACACAAGAACAAAAACAGAAGTTGCTGGAAAAGCTCAGCAGGTCTGGCAGCATCTGTGAAGGAAAAAACAGAGTTAACGTTTCGAATCCGGTCACCGTTTCTCAGAACTCCCTTCCAGTTCTGAGGAAGGGTCACCAGACCCGAAACATTAACTCTGTTTTTGCCTTCACAGATGCTGCCAGAACTGCTGAGCTTTTCCAGCAACTTTGTTTTTGTTCCTGATTTACAGCATCCGCAGTTCTTTCGGTTTTTATTTAGATAACACAAGAAGATAGTTAAAGGATTTCTGAGACCATAATAGCAGCTTGTGATCTTTAATTTAAAATGTGGTTCTAACAAGAAGACTTTATTGAAGTTGTAGGTATAAGACTTTATTTTCTTTGATTTTCCCAAATAATTTACATCGGTCACGAGGGCGTGAAAAGCAGGAAATCCCGATATTGGCTGTAAGACCCTCAGTAAGTAGGACGGATCCTTAGGCAGCACCTTCCAAACCTATAAGTTCCCCTCCAAGCCACCCACCATCCTGACTTGGAAATATATCGCCGTTCCTTCAGTGTCGCTCCTGGAATTCCCACCCTAAGGGCATTGTGGGTCAACCTACAACAGGAGGACTGCAGCGGTTTAAGAAGACAGCTCACCCCCACCTTCTCAAGGGGCAACCAGGGAATGGGCAATAAATACAAACCCAGCCAGTGATGCCCACATTATTAAACAGAACTAAAAGTTTTGAAAGAAGGAAATTATGTCAGCATAGCCAAATGAACAGGTTAAAAGCTTTAAGACAAGGAAACTCAATGCCAAGCTTAGATTCTAGCAAGTCCCATTGGCCAATTGATCACCCCACTCGGGAGGTTTTACTTGAACAGACTGCCATTTGGATCGTCTCAAGTCTAGGAATTTTTCAACAGACTATCTCCAAGATTTAGAAGGACATAAGAATGACATATCGATAGCTGGGGAGATGGTCAAGGAACATAACAGTAATCAGGATCATTTTAAAATGGCTCAAGACTTCTTCACGGACACAGTGTTAGCAATGATGGAATAATGGCAGGCCCACAGTCAACAAGGGCCATTAAGGTACTTTTGCCTCAGTTGACAACAACAACTGAACTCTTGAGTCATGTCCTCAAGGAAACGCAGAAATGGAATCACTAATCACATCACAAAGATACTTTTCAAAATATCAAGGACTTGCCAAAGTCTACAGATATTCCTGTTGCTACAATCTGTCCTTTCCAACTTCCACAGCTGCAGCCTTAGGAACAGGGTTAGTTTAGAGGCAGTCAGGTGAGTGTCAGAATCCTGGGCACTCTGCCTCAAGAGCACAATCAGGTACAGAGACATGTCACTCAGTTAGAGAGAAAAACGCTGTCTTGGTCACATGCTGTACAAGAGATTTTCAGATAAACGTGCTACAGAGATGGGCCATAAACCATTGGTGTCCCTATTGGGTGAGAAACCATGTACAAGGACCTCTCCAGAGATTCTGACTCTGCCAAATGTGGTTTGCATGTGAGACAGAACGTGTGGAGGGAAAGCTACAGATGACAGTAAGTGTGCTGTTTAGTATAATGGCCTCCAGCTTATAATAAATACCGATGAACTTGCTGGTGAGATTGGATTGTAAACTCAGGCTATTGGGTTACAGTGGCCAGTGACCCAAATCAGACTCGATCAAACACAGCAGGAAGAGGAAGAGTGGACTGAGAATATTTATGGGTGTTGAGTCAATGGTAGGCCATAAGGATCTATTTCAAGCATCAACAGGATCTCCCAATTGTAGCTGCTTCACTGCTGTTCGCTGAAAGGCTGGTCATGCTGCAGTAAGTGATCTCACCGTTGATGCACCAGGGACACCAGAGGATTGACACGTGGGAGCCTGTGAATTGGAAAGCAGACTGACGGCCTTGTGGCTGACTGTGAAACACCTCCTAACTGCTGGCCTGGGCAGAGAGATTCACTGATCCCTACTATCTTAGATGACAAGGTGTAGAGCTGGATGAACACAGCAGGCCAAGCAGCATCAGAGGAGCAGGAAGGCTGACGTTTCGGGCCTGGACCCTTCTTCAGAAGGGTCTTCATTTCTGAAGAAGGGGCTAGGCCCAAAATGTCAGCTTCCTGCTCCTCTGATGCTGCTTGGCCTGCTGTGTTCATCCAGCTC
>NW_025971383.1:0-10735 GCF_021869965.1 Rhincodon typus | reverse complement strand
TGCTGCTTGGCCTGCTGTGTTCATCCAGCCCTGCACCTTGTTGTCTCGGATTCTCCAGCATCTGCAGTTCCTACTATCTCAGCATCTATTTTCCTTACTTGCTTAGAGAAGTTGGTGGTGATCTGCCTTCATGAATTGCTGCAATCTATGAGCAGTAGGTGTTATCAGGAGTATTATTAATGCTGCAACAAATGGATTTTGATCAAGGGACTTTTGAGGGATATTAATGTTAAGCAACATGGGTAATGTGAGTGAGATCACAGCTAGATGGATCTCATTGAATGGTGGAATTGATTGATTTATGTTTGGTAGAGTCATCCAGTTAATATACAAGATAACCATTAGCCAATGGAGACAAAGTCTGCTTGTCTCCAGAAATTTTCAAGAAATACTCAGTTTCCCTCAACTAAACTAAATGAGAAAAAATGCTTGCCACATGGAATGTCCATTCAAATAGTTACAACTTGCCTGAGGCTGCTTACAGAACTTTCAGTCAGCCTTACAATTCTTTCAGGAAGTCATATAGGTGCCCACGTTGCTCAAAGTAAACTCTGCAGCTGCTACAAAAATCTGGAAATTTTGTTTCACTATGTCAGTAATAATGTGCCTCGTCATTACTATTTGAGTGGGGTCGCTGTGGATGAATTTGGATATCCTGCTTCCTGCCTTACAACATTGACTGTATTTCCTTGGCAATAAAAGAGCTTTGGGATGTTTTACTAAAGCAAAAGACATTATATTTCACTGTTCCCTGTAAAATCTAGCTGTATATATTTATTTACTCTGAGGCAAGATTAGATTGCAGAATGGGAAACTGGGTTCCAGTGCCAGTGGTCTTCAAATGTCAGACATCTCAGTTCTATTGATCACTGATGACTGTTGTCACCATGAATAAGGGGAAGATGGTTTCCTTCTTTTCTGACTCATTGTTTGACCACAGCAAGACATTTTAAAATGTTTGTTAATTCAATTAATGTTCAATTATTTACATACAGTACCTGTAAAAGACACACTTCGATAGGTTTCCTTCAGTATTTTCTTAGAATAAAAGAGTAACATTTATTTGCACTTAACTTGGTCTAAATAAAATAATTACAATACACGCACTCACGGTCACATGACCCTAACTCTCCAACTCCCCAGGGCCTCCAATATGGTCATTGCCAGTGGATTCCAGTTGCTTGGCTTACATGGTTGGATAATGTCTAAGCACTTCTTTACATCACCACAGTCCCATTGTTGAAGTGTTTTTTTTGTGCTCCACACCTGTTATATTCCAGGCAATAATTTGCTAATGCAATAAGAAATGACCTGATTTATTCTACATCGATGGAATCCCCAATTCAAGATTACGCTGCGGCTTGGCTGAGAGCTTTACTGCAGATCTTATTCTTAATATCTCACAATCATTCTGCTCTATTAAGTCTGTTAAAATTCCTAACAATGTTTTCTTCTTTAACATTATATTCTTCACTTTGTTATATTACCCTAATGCACTTTGTATGGTATGACCTGCCTATAGTGCATGTAAAACTTCTCACTGTACATAGGTACATTTGGCAATAATAAATCAAATCAATTCATATCAAATTTTTTTTCCTGGTGAGACTGTGCAAGCAGCTTGTCTCTAGGCGATGGCCTAGTGGTGTTATCACTGGACTGTTAATCCAGAGACCCAGATAACGTTCTGGGGCTGTGGTTTGGAATCCCGCCATGACACATGGTGGAATTTGAATTCAATAAATACTTGGAATTAAATATCTAATGATGACCATTAATCCATGGTTGATGGTCAGGAAAAACCCATCTGGTTCACTAATGTCCTTAGAGAAATAAAGTGCCATCCTTACCTAGTCTGGCCTGCATGTGACTCCAGACCTACAGCAATGTGGTTGACTCTTAATTGCCCTCTAGGCAATTAGGGACGGGCAATGAATGTTGCCTGGTCAGTGATGCCCACATTCCGGGAATGAATAAAGGATTTCAATGGCTTTACAATGTCAAAATTGCAGTGATGCAACTGATCAAACTTTTTGCAATTTTAAGTTACTTGATATGGCATGAATCTATTTAAAATTCAATTCAAGGTTTCTAGGCAGTGATTTTAAAAAAAATGTACTGGATATAAACCATGGTTTCACAACAGTAAAGAAAAGTAACTGGAGTGTTGTTGTGATCCCAGCAGATGCTATTACCAGACAAGTTGGATCCCAGTCGTGAACCTGCCTTAACAGATATTTTTTCTTCTTTTTGGTTTTAACAAAGTGGTTCTCACTGAAACATAACCACACAATGCACCAGATTTTGCTTCAACAAAACTTAAGTTTATTACGAAAAGATCATAGATAAAATACAATAATCCAAACCATCAATTTAACGTACAAATTCAAGGACTTTCAACACTGTGGAAGTATAACTTCATTAGTCCCAAAATACTCTTCTCTCAATTGAAAATAATCACAACAGTTTTGTACATTGCCCCAAGAAGATTTCCAAAACATCACTAGTGTAATATTCACACCAGAACCCCTGTACCTCACACCTTGGTAGATTTAGTTCATTGTGACTTCATCTTTAAACAGGAATTGCAAATAGTTTCTGCCTGGACCTGTCTAACCCTTGAGCTTCAAAGTCATAGATTATGCAACAATTTCTCGGTCTTATCTGGTCTGGAACTAACACTAAGTCTTCACCCGGAGGACCTAGCTCTCTATATATCCTCTCTTCTCAGGAACACTGTCCTATACAGCTACGATGTTCCAAGATCTTCCCAGGACTAACACTATCCAAAGTTGAAAGTGAAATTAAAAAATCTTCTCCTCAGTTTTGGGTGCATCCTTTAAGCTTAAAGATTCCCAAAATTTTCTAGCAAACGTCTGAGGCCTCATTATTTAGTACTCTTAAATAAACAAAAAAAAAACTTCCACAGCCAGATTTTAAAACTGTTCTTTTTTACCAAAGATCCCCATGGTTACAGTAATATGCACAAGTTAATTACTAACTTCAGGCACATAGAAAATCCCACAAGTTACTAACTCAAAACAGAAATCCAAGCTTACGACAACTAACATTAAAAATTATGCATAAAATCCCATATTTTACATGACAGTACATTATAGAGGAGATCCCACTACTAAAGGCCTTTAAGCTAATTTCAAGAGACAGCTCAGCAAATCTGAAGGCTGGAGTCCATAACGCAGTGAATGAAGCAGGATAATTCACCGAGGACAGGTCAATAACATCTCAGTTCCCCATTATTCTTCCTTGTCAATTTAATTTCACATTGAAACACACGTACCTGGCACTGCAATGTGCAGAGACTAATCAGAAATACTAACACAACAGGAGGAAGAGTCACTCACCCCATGTATTGCAAACACTAATTACATATGTTCCTTAGGTTTACAACACTGATGTAGATAATTTGGCTCAATTGGTTTATACTTGTGCCTATCCTTAACACACCTCTTCATTTTACCTTAATCACTCCATATGAACATACATATGATCATAAGAATTAGAAACAGAAGTGGAACATTTAGCTCCCCAAGCCTGCTCTAGCATTTGATAAGACCATGGCTAATGTCTTTGTTGTTTGAATTTTACGTTCTTATCAACCCACGATAATTATTGATCCTCTTGCCTAGTAAAATTATGTCTAACTCAGCCTCAAAAATATTCAATGACCTCACCTCCATTGCCATCAGAGATACACAGTTCCAAAGTTGCACCATCCTGAGAGACAATTTCTCCTCCTCTCCATCTGAAAATGTGAACCCTAATTTTTAAACAATGAGCCCCTAATTCTGGGTTCACCCATAGGAGGAAACAAACTCTTTTACATGTCCAGCTTGTCAGGTCCAATTATGATCTCATATAATTCAATCACATCACCCCTCACTCTTCTAAACTCCACTGAAAAAAGTCTATTCTGTCATTTTCCCTCATTAGATAATTTGCTCATTTCAGATATCAATCCAGTGAACCTCATCTGAATCATCTCCATAACCTTTACATTCTTCCCTAAATATGGAAACCCATACTGTACATAGTGTTTGAGATGTGATCTCACCAATGTCCTCTATAACTGAAGTAAAGCATCATTTTGTTTTTTTTTTAATTCCTGCTATAATAAAGGATGGCATGCCGTCAGCATGTTTAATTACTCACTGTACCTGCATACTAATTTTGTGACCCTTGCACTGGAACATCCTATTCCTCTGCTCCTCGGAATTCTGCAGGTTTTCACCATTTATAATTTTTATTTATAATTTTGCTGCCAAAGTGAACAAATTCACATTTTCTCATGTTATACTCCAACTGCCAGCTGTTGTGTTTGCCGCATACTTTCCTACCTATCTTTGTGTCATCAGCAAATTTAGCTAACATACCTTCAATACCCCCATTGATGTCATTGATATAAATTGTGAAGTACTGAGCCCCCAGCACAGACACCAACAGGAGTCCACACTCCTTCACACCCTGCCGATCAGAACAAATCCCACCAATGTATACTTCAGTTTCTATCCACCAGACAATCCTCTATCCAGGCTAATATGTTATGTATCTACTTAGTCCACTCCCCTGCATATATTACCCAGCTTTTCACTACATCATTATGAATCATAAAAAAGACTGAAAGAAAATAAGCACTATATTATTGAGCGACCGAGAAATGAAAGAAGAAAGACAACTCTATTATGGTAGAAAAGATAACACCATTTGGTCTGGTCAAGGGAGGTCTTTAAAATGGTATGATTCCCTTGGTTTGTGTCTCAACATGTCTCAGAATAACTCTCACACAGGTGGGCTTTCTGATCAGTCACTCCACCAGTGGTTGACTGACTCCATAGCACATTCAGAAGTAATCAGTGTCCTAGCTTGTAGTTCAATGCTCATTGACAAAACAAAACTTTATTTCTGCAAATCTAGAAAAAGAAGTCTTAGTCCAGACTAAACAACAGACAAGACACTGGACAGCTTGAGAAGTCCTTGGGGAGAGAAACCAAGTCTACAGTTAATAACATTGATTACAATGCTGATTAATTACTTGACTTAAAGCACAATCCTACTTAGTTTTAAATCAATATCTACAAAGTAACTTTTCAAAAAAAATCATGTTTTAAATAGATTCCTTTAAAATCAAAAGCAAATTCGAAGTAAATTGTGAAAAGATAAAAATACAAAAAATAGTGATTGCCGGTTGTAGATTTATGAACCAGGAAGTTAAGAATATTGGAAGATAGAAAGAAAGACTTAGACTTTTGCAGATCCTTTTAGAACTATTGGATGTCTCAGCATGCTTTGATGTAATTTTAAACTGTAAGTAGAAAATGCAGCTGTTATTTGCAGACAGGAAGCTTCCGCAAATATCAATGAAATTATGACAAGATTTGTTTTTTTGTAATGTGAATTGTGGAGTAAATAGAGTCATAGTCATAGAATCAAAGAGTCATACAGCATGGAAACAGACCCTTCAGTCCAACTAGTCCATGGCAACTATGTTCCCAAACTAAATTGGTCCCACCCAACTGTGTTTGACCCATATCCCTTCAAATCTTCCTTATTCATGAACTTATCCAAATATCTTTTAAATGTTGTACCTGTACCTGCATATACCACCTCCTCTGGCAGTTCATTCCAAACACTAACCACTGTCTGTGTAAAAACATTGCCCCTCAGGTCCTTTTTCATTCTTTGTCCTCTCACCTTAAGATTATGTCCCTGAGTTTTGAACTCCCCCACCTTAGGGAAAAGACCTTTGCTATTCACCCTATCTATGCTCCTTGTGATTTATTAACCTCAAAAAGGTTACCCCTCAATCTCCAAGGTTGTAAAAAGGCCTAGCCAATCAAAGCTATTTTTATAACTCAAACCCTCCATTCCCTGCAACATTCTGGTAACCCTTTTTTAAACCCCGTCCGGTTTAATAAATATACTTCCTATAACAGGGTGACCAGAACTGCACACAGTACTCGAAAAAAGGCCTCACCTACGTTTTGTACAACCTCAACATGATGTCCCAACGCCTATATTCAAAAGGTTTGAACAATGAAGGCAAGTGCGCTAAACACCTCCTTAACCATCTTGTCTACCTGTGACACAAATTTCAAAGAATTATGTACCTGAACCCTTAGGTCTCTCTATTCTACAACACTACCCAGGGCACTACCATTAGTTATATAAGTCCTGCCCTTGTTTGTTTTACTACAATGCAATATCTCACATTTATTCAAATTAAACTGCAGCTGCCACTCCTAATGCCCATTGACCCAATTGACTAAGATCTCTTTGTAATCTTAGATAACCTTCTTCACTGACCACTATACCACTAATTTTGGTGACATTCACATACCTCCTACATTCTTATCCAAATCATTTATATTAATAACAAACAAATGTGGAACAAGTACCAGTCCTTATGGAAGCCACTGGTCATTGTACTCCAGTACAAACAACAACCCTCCACCATAACCCTCTGTCTCCTACCGTAAAGACAATATTGGCCAAGACTCTGGGGAATAGTACCTATGGATCTTTTACACCTATCTGAGAGTGTGACCCTGGCAGGGAGTTACATCAGGGTCTAATAACCAAGGTCTGGGCTCCAGGGTGCCTGCTATACTCAAGTTGTGGAAGCAGGACTGCTGGGTCAGATCAGGGACTGGGCCACTATGCTCATGTCATGGATTGTGCTGTAGTACAAAGATTGGAGGCCTGGGTTAAGGGCAATATCAGGCACCAGGTTTCTGTGCTTGGCTCTGATTGACATGCCTTCAGTTTACCATTTAATCCAAATGACTGATTAGATTTACTTTTAACGAAAAAAATCTTCAGTTGTAAAATAATTCATTGCAATTGAAGCCAAACAGACTTCAAGGGCAATTAAAAACATATGGAAATTATCCTAGCTGAAAAGCTTGAAATAAAATTAGCTTTTCAGAGCCAATGAGGTTGCTCAGTAAAAATTGCGAAGTTAGATGCACTGCTAAATTCCCCATTCAGCAGAATGCAACATTTTCAAGGATTCTTTCAGCGAGACTAACAGTGTAAATGTGGTCATTCCCAAGTATTCACTACTTGCTGAGAGACTGAAATCTATGGAGAACACAACAGGGTGCCCCTGTAGCAGTGTAGGAACACTGACAGTGGTGTTGAGATTTTCAAGTTATCCTGGTGTATGTGGACGCTCGAGAAGTCGTGAGATTCAATGGACCAATGACAATGAACCCTAACAGTTTTGATATCATTAACATTGCAAAATCCAGCCAACCTGAAAGAAACAACTTAAATTAAGAAGGGCAAACATTAGCCTGTTTAATAAATGTGAGAAGAAATAAGTAATTCTAAAAGTGAAAGAGATTCATCATGCTATCTAGACAGCAAGCTCCCATCTTTGTTCATTAAAAAAGCCATGTATTGAGAATGCATTAGAACACCTTATAAAAGAAAGTTGCTATCTGGGCACCAATAGTTTATGCAGTCATTTTATTTTAAATAATGCAGAGCACAGAGTTGCATGGTTTATATTTTAGGCTAATTGCAGTGTACTCTGGAGGTGATGGCAACTTTATAGCTGTCTAGGGAAAGGTCTAATGACAGAGGTCATAAAACTATACAAAGCATTTCTCACAATGCCCAGAGTATCAACTTCTGCTTAAGCAAGGCCTTAAGCTCTAGTCTACAACATGCCATCTTGTCTGATTTGAACATGGGGCAGCATTGAAGAGAACTTTCTTCTGGTGGAGGGGTGGGTGTGAATAATGACATTAGGTACAAGAGTCATTCACGTTTAACTTGGGACCTAGCCGTAAAGAAGAACAATCTCATTAAAAAACATTTTCAAATTCAGAAATGTCGCTATGGAGTTGATTAATCTCACCATAATAGCATCCACATTAGGAATATCAAAAAATTACATCTCAGAATCTGGATGTTTGAATAACTTTCAAATTAGATTTAAAAAGGCTTTTTTCCAGGTTGATCAAATAACTCTATGAAGTTGTGTGAAGCCAAACTGTTTTTTTTGATGACATATGATCCAATAATAGACCACACACTTTCAACTGACAGGCATCATCATTTGCAATAGAGTAGTGAAAGAGAAATTTGAGGATAAAAAAATACTTGATGAAAACCAACATAACATGTATGTTCCTCCGTAATTAATGCTGCACTATTTCATGAAAGCTTACATTCTAATGCTATGCATTTCCACCATTTCATTAGTGTTCACTAATTATTGAGTAAACCATGCCTGTACTTTTTTTAAAACAAGAACATTTGTTACTGGTGGGGCCTTGAGAGAAATCTTTGTATCCTCACTGGCTACAGGGAAGTCCCAGAGGATTGGAGAATAGCCAATATTGTTTCTTTGTTTTAGAAGGGTGGCAGGGATAATCCAGCTAATTACAGGCTGGTGAGCCTTATGTCAGTGGTAGGGAAGTTATTGGAGAGGATTCTTCGAGACACAATTTACTCCCACTTGGAAATAAGTGTGCGTATCAGCAAGAGGCAACATGGTTTTGTGAAGGGAAGGTCATGTCTCATTAACTTGATTAAGTTTTTGAGGAAGTGACAAAGATGATCAATGAGGGTAGCGCAGAGGATGTTGTCTACATGGACTTCAGTAAGGCCTTTGGCACGGCCCCTCATGGCAGAAATATAAAGTCACATGGGGTCAGAGGTGAGCTTGCAAGATGGTCATAGAAGACAGAGGATAGCAGTGGAAGGGTGTGTTTCTGAATGGAGGGCTGTGACTAGTGCGTTCCTCAGGGATCAGTGTTGGGACCCGTGGTATTTGTAATATATATAAATGATTTGGAGGAAAATGTAACTGACTTGATTAGTAAGTTTGTGGATGACACATTTGATGAAGACCGTCAGAGGATACAGCAGGATATAGATCAGTTGGTGACTTGGGCAGACAGATGGCAGATGGCGTTTAATCTGGAAAAATGTGAGGTAATGCATTTTGGAATGTCTAATCCAAATGGAAAATATACAGTAAATGGCAGAACCCTTAAGAATCCTGTTAGGCAGAGGGATCTGAGTGTACAGGTACACAGGTCACTGAAAGTGGCAATGCAGGTAGAGAAGGTAGTCAACAAAGCATACGGCACGCTTGCCTTCATTGGCTGGGGCATTGAGTTTAAAAATTAGCAGGTAATGTTGCAGTTTTATAGAACGTTAGTTAGAAAGCATTTGGAATATTGTGTTCAATTCTGGTCACCACACTACCAGAAGGATGTGGTGGCTTTGGAGAGGGTATAGAAAAGATTTACCAGGATGTTGCCTGGTATGGAAGGCATTAGCTATGAGGAGAGGTTGGAGAAACTTGGGCTGTTCTCACTGGAACAATGGAGGTTGAGGGTCGACCTGATAGAGGTCTACAAGATTATGAAGGGCATGGACAGAGTGGACAGTCAGAAGCTTTTTCCCAGGGTGGAAGAGTCAGTTACAAGGGGGCATAGGTTTAAGATGCGAGGAGCAAGGTTTAAAGGTGATGTACGAGGCAAGTTTTTTTTACACAGAGGATAGTGGGTGCCTGGAACTCGCTGGCGGGGGAGGTAGTGGAAGCAGAGTATGATAATGACTTTTAAAAGGCATCATGAGAAATACATGAATAGGATGAGAATAGAGGGATACTGTCCCTGGAAGGGTAGGGGCTTTTAGTAGTGTTGAGCAGCACGTTGGCGCAGGCTTGGAGGGCCAAAGGACCTGTAATTTTCTTTGCTTTTTGTTCTTTGTTCTAGTTTTAATTTCTTCTGTGCCATCAAACAGAATTATTCTGCTATATTGACTAAAACACCATTGAAAGGCACTTATTAGCGGGTGGATATCAGTTGAATACGTGAGACAAGCACTGTCTTATTTTTCTCTGGAGCACTAAAAGCGGGCTGCCTAAGTGAAATTGGAAATGCAGTTTACTGTTACCCACTGACTCACACAACTAGTTACTCGTACATAACCCCTTTATCTACAGCATAAGCATGAGTCCGCCATGAAATTTTTAACTAGAAACCTTCATTATCATGCACTGTGATGCAATACCTGATGCATTAAATTTCATTTAATTAATGGATGATTGTTTTGAAATTAGATGTGATTATTTGATATACTTGATTTAAAGTGGCAATTACAATTATAGCATAATTTGAAATTTCACACCGTACAACATTTTACAACAAATTAATTGGCATCAGGCAAGCATCTTCAATATGCATATACTAATAAAGTCACAGGATAAGAGCATACTGTTCTGAAAGACTTTAAAAACTAATTGTGTTAGATACATGCATAACTTTGATATCTACTTCGTTTTACATTTTAGTATAAAATGATAATTGATTAGCCGCATCAGAGGCCCTTAGAGTCATAAAAAATTACATTTCATTTAAGAATTTTTAAATGAACAATAAGTTAAATTTGTCATATTTTTTCTTGCACAGTTAAAGGGAATAAAATACATGGTATAATTAACTTCAGTGTAAAATTGCATTTTTCACATTTACTCTGCGGATGTGTGTGTTGCTGATAAGGCTGGTATTGTAGGACAGCAACAGATCCCAAAATACTACATGACTTCAGAGGGAAGTTAACTTATGTCGTTTAGGATTGGAATGTATGTAGGCCAGTGTAGGTAAAACAGCAAGTTTCCTTCCCATAAAGAACATTACTGAACCAGTGACAACAAGGTGCAGGGCTGGATGAACACAGCAGGCCAAGCAGCATC
>NW_025971382.1:0-10736 GCF_021869965.1 Rhincodon typus | reverse complement strand
CTGGCTCCATCCCCGCCTCTTCGACCTGTTTGTTTCCTCTCCACCTATCCTCTCCTCTATCCCTCTTCTATCCGCCTCCCACTCTCTCCCTATTTATTTCAAAACCCCCTTCCCCTCCCCCTTTTCTGATGAAGGGTCTAGGCCCGAAACGTCAGCCTCTCTGCGCCTATGATGCTGCTTGGCCTGCTGTGTTCATCCAGCCCTGCACCTTGTTGTCTCGGATTCTCCAGCATCTGCAGTTCCTACTATCTCTGATTCAATTGTGTTTTATATTAGCCTGGATCTATGTGACAGGTAAATTGGGAACTTGAATACTTTGGTAAACTTTTTGACTTTTGTGATAACTCCAGGAATAGCATGATTTCCAGTGTGCTACCCAGTGAGGTGAGACAGTATTCACAAGCACAGATACCAAATCTCAGTAAAAAGGTTTTAACCAGGAAACCAAATGTCTAATTCTGCATTTACAAATCTGTCAGCATTGTCCCTGTAATATTTTCATTTCTGACATGCAAATGCAATCTGGCTTCTTTTAATAAAAGTGAGGCAATAAAATTAATTTTCTTTTGTAATATGATCATCTCTTCGTAGCACTGAACAATATTAACAACACTGAATTGCATATCAACAATGTCTGGCAATCACTATTGATTTTAAAACTTTTAATCGACCAGCCATTTTAATATTGAGGTATTAGCAGCAGAACAGATGCTAGGAATTCTGTGGTAAGCAATTCACCTCAGTATCAGCCAAAGAATGTCCACCATCTATAAGTTAGTTTATAAGGTTGATGATATATTTTCCATTTGCCTAGATGGTTGTAGCTCCAATAACACTCCAGAAGCTTGACAACATTCAGGACGAAACAGTCCACTTGAGCAACATCTTATATATTACAAATAATGACTCCCTCCACCACCATAGCAGCACAATGGCAGCATTGTAAACCATCCACAAGATGCAGTGCAGGGATTCACCAAGCCTCTTTCGAAGCACCTTCTAAACGCTTGACCTCGACCAACTGCTAGCTGAATGGGAAGTTGACCAGCATGTCCCACCAAAGACCACCTAAACCCCAAATTTCACCCTGCAGACATCTGAAATGGTTGGTATCTTAGCCCATGTTCTGTCTTTTACACACTTGTGCCCAGTCACACCTCACACATCACCCATGCACACCTCCTTACCTTCTTGCCAATCTTCTAAAGTATACAAACTCCCAGCAGGTGCCTGCTATGGTCAGGTCAAATGATGATACATCTTCATGAAGGATCCTTCCTCTTAATATACTGAAGGGTGGGCCTTATTACTTTCAATGCCGAAAATTGAAGACACCATCAGTCATTAGTTTTTAACCAAATACATAGCAGAGTGAGACAAATAGGACACTGAAAGCAGCTGGATTTGTGCCATAAACACTATATTTAAGAAAAAAAAAACATAAAAGTATAAGATTTCTCTTGATTATAGGCACTAGTCTTAGACTGATGCCTGGGTATTGCAGTGGACAGATTACTTATCACTTTAATTCAAGTGATAAGGGAGATATGTATGCACGTGCAGCTTAAATGCTTGTGGTGAGCTCAATTTTCTGTGCAGCTATTTGCTAATTTCACCAAGATGTGGAGGAAAGGATTTCTTCTCTCCTAATTTTAAAACAAGTTGCATAACAGAGGTCCAGACTGCTGCCTGACCACATTTTAAACATGGCTTGGCATTTTCTTTATTCAGGGTGAAGCCCAACTGGTATGAGCCTTTATTCTTCACAGACTAATTTTGACCTCAATGTGATTCAAGGATTAGAACAGGAGCTGACTTTGAGTTACACAGCCACTTTTATAAGTCCATAATAGAATCATAGACATTACGCACAGAAGGAAGCCAATTCATGCTATCTCCTCAACTCAGTTATTTACCCTAATCACATTTTACAGTCAGAAAATAATTTGCATCGATATCAAGGTGGTTGTATTAGCAGCAGACAAAGAAAAATGTTCAATGTAAAAATGTTCTACAGCCCACTAAAGCTCAAACTTTAAATATCCCCAATAGCATTCAAATGAACTTTGTGTAAGCCAAGTGTTATCTCATACAGGGACTGAATTCTCACCATAGTATGCCATTTCCGACAGCAGAGCACAAAGTATGCTCTACTAAAACAGTTCATGTCCAAATGCAGCAAGACCTGGACAATACCCAAGCATTGGCTGACGATTGGCAAGTAACATATGCACCATCTAACTGCCAATCAATGATCAACCCTAACAAAGGGAATCTAATGATTACCCTTGCCATTCAATGGCATTACGGTTCCTGAACCACCCACTATCAACCTCTGGGGGATTACCAGTGACCACACACTGAGCTGGTCTAGCTAAATAAATACTGTGGCTACAGGACCAGGTCATAGGCTAGGAGTTCCACAGTGAGCAACTCACCTTTTGTTTCCCCAATGTCCATTCATCATCTACCTGGAACAAATCAGGAATATAATGGGAAACTCTCCACTTGCCTGGATGTATGCAGCTCCAACAACATTCAACAAGCCTGACTCCATCCAAATTAGTGTTCAGGTTATTTAGATACATTAAAAGAAAAGTAGGATCCAAGGATTGAGCTCTGTGAAACTCAATTCTTTGTCCATTTTCTCATATAACTACTCTCAAGTACACCTGTTTCGTTCCCTTGGCCAATCAATTGTTCAATCTCATGCCCTAACCTGAAATCTGTTGTGAATATCTGTTTCATTATTCACATGTTTTAGAATATAACTTTCAGTTTTAGGAATTAAAGTGCTAAATGTGAATACAAATCAAGCCAGTCAAAGTTAATAACAAAAAAGAGAAATTTCTTGAAAAACCTCAGCAGGTCTAGCGGCATCTGTGGAGTGGAAGCAAAGTTAACGTTAACCAGCCAAAATTTTAAAAAAAGAGAAATTTCTGGAAAAACTCAGGTCTGGCAGCGTCTGTGGAGAGAACAGTTCTGAAGAAGGGTCACTGAACTCAAAACGTTAACTTTGCTTCCTCTCCACAGACACTGCCAAACCTGCTGAGTTTTTACAGCAGTTTCTGTTTTTGTTTCCGATTTCCAGCATCCACAGTGCTTTATCTTTCTTTGTTCAACCAAAGTTAATTACACTTAAAATATAACATGTGTTTATTCAATTAGGTCAAGTTAATATTGGGAAATGTAAACAATAATGGAGCCCAGAAGCTCTACACTTCTCACTTATCCTTCTAAAGAAAGGATAAATGTTTATTATTGAACACCTGAATATAGAGGCAACAGCACTCACACACACTCATACAGATACACACACACTCAGGTAACATTGTGGTTACAGAAGTAGCATGCATTTAGATAATAGAATTTCAAGAGTTCTCTGTTTCTTTTCTTTTTCGTGGTTGAAGACTTGGAATGGTGCAGGCCCGTAATTTTTTTCACCTCTGAAGTGAGTCTGGAGATTTAAAATACTGGACTTGTTGTTTCCTGTTTGCAGTACCAGAATTAAGTTGTTCCTCTCCGGTTAATGTGCAATAGTGACATTCTGTAGCAAAGCCCTAGTACACTACTTCAGGTACGGAGGTCAAAGCCAACTTGAGTCTCTGCCTACTGTCATTTCCCTTTATTAATTGAGACATTTCCTGCATTAGTCTATGTGTATGTAGTTATTAAATCTTGTTAGCAGAAACATAAGGCAGAATTTTCCTATTTTTTGACAAAGTGTGTTTTTCGAGTGAGACTCATGGTGACTAGCCCACAATGCTGTTGTAAAGTGAAGGGTGATTAATTGTACCCTGACTAACCTTGACCAGTTTGCAGTAACCCTTTTAACTCAGGTGCATTACGTGGTGAGATAGATAAAGGGGACAAGAGTCAGGAGATGGGCTAACGTAATTTTATTGAACACCTCATCAAGGAAAAACAATATTTGTCAGAGATAGTAGGAACTGCAGATGCTGGAGAATCTGAGATAACAAGGTGTAGAGCTGGATGAACACAGCAGGCCAAGCAGCATCATAGGAGCAGGAAGGCTGACGTTTCGGGCCTAGACCCTTCATCAGAATTCCTGCTCCTATGATACCCACTCTAACTTTCATATCAGGAATTAGCACCATCCATTTTCTCAGAGGAGAGGAGAACTGGGAGTTGCATAGAAATAAGATGAAATAAATATAGAAAATACTTGAGAAACTCAGCAGGTCCAGTAGCATTTGTGGTGAGAGAAACAGTTAATGTTTCAAGTGCAGAGACCTGCTGAGTTGCAATTGTTAATGGGATGTAGGCATGGATACCTAGATCAGCATTAATTGACCACTCCTAATTGCCCTAATGAAGATAAGAGTCAATTACATTGGACTGGGTCTGGAATCATTTTTTTTCTTATTCATTCACAGGATGAGGGCCTCACTGGCTAAGCAGCATTTATTGCCCATCCCTAATTGCCCAGAGGGCAGTTAAAAGTCAATCACATGACTGTGGGTCTGGAGTCACATGTAGACAAGACCAGGTAAGGATGACAGTTTCCTTCCCTAAAGGACATTAGTGAACCAGGTGGGTTTTTCCAGCAATTGACAATGGATTCACGGTCATCATTAGACTCAATTCCAGATATTTATTGAATACTGGATTCCACCACAGCAGATAGTGTGATTCGAACCCAGGTTCCCAGAACATTATCTGGGTCTCCTTCCATTTCCATAATGCTCAGAAATATCCTTACCCATACCTTGAACACTTGGCTTTTCTGTCTGTTCAGAAACTTCTGTATAATGTACTTTCTCAGCAAAGAGGCTGAAAAATGTGATTTTATTTTCAACCTTTGTTCAATCTCTTGCTTCAAGCTATACATCTTTGATCACAAAGATGGATGAAATACAATTCATAACTCGATCATTTTATTTTCTGTAGCTCAAACGTCTTTTCAAAACTACTTCTGCAAAACTGCAAAACATATTAGCAGTTGTTTATTTGTAATTCATTATATCAGCTTGGTCCAATTTGTTTCAAATGACTTGATGTTAGATATAGCCCATGGATTCTCATTAATTCTGTTAATTTTCTTCAGCCCTTTACACTAATGTTTCATTTTATCATACAAATTGGTTCCCTCCCTCTACCCATGCAGTTTTTCAATAATTGGGCTTAATATTATTTTGGGCTTAATACACTATTTATGAAAATGACAATTTATTCATAGTTTGTTTCTGAACATGTTTTTCACATATAAATCCAAATTAAAGATGATCAGTAGGACACAAATTCGTCAGTTAAATTTCTTTTAACTGATCCACATACCAAGCTATGTGGATTTGATATTGCATTTTACAGGGGCAAAGAAACTTAAAAATTCAGGCATCAAACTTTTACAGTTAGAAAGTGATTGAACCAGGATATGTAGGTATTATGGGGACAATCTTATCCTTAAAGACTGAGTGGGTTTAGGAGAAAGGAGAAGCAGTCAGGGATCTGTAGCCTTCAGCCTTTAACCCAAGTACAATCTGCAGCATGCAGGAAACTCCTCTACTGTATGTTGTGAATTATTTGTTTCTTCAGCCCTAATCCAACCTTAACTGAAGGTTGATCAGGCTTCCTAGAACTGACTGTAGAAAACAAGGAGATTTGACAGAAGGATTTGAGGGAAAAGAACAACTGATAGGCTTTAAATAATTATATCCCATACTTGTTTCCTGACCTAAATTAAAGTTTTCCTCACAGGATTTGTTCTGAGTGTGTGTCACTGTTTCAAAGGTGATTTCCACTAACTTAGTGGTAATTTATGCTACCTTGGTGTCAGCATCGATTTAATGAATACTTTCCAGCATTAACCTTCAGATCAACATAGAAGTCATTGATACAGCTCCATGTTGGAGCAGAAAACAGAAACAGGGTGAGCTGCAGCAGCTGCAACACTGACAGCAATAGAAGCAATCTTCTCCTCAACTACCTGCTTCCCAATAGCAAAGCAGGGATTAATATAGGATGTTAGCTCACAGGATACTATACACACAATGCAGGGTATACAAACAGTGGGTAAGTATTTGCTAATTAACCGGTTTAGAGGTGTTACCAATCACCTCTGAAGCAGGTGGGACTTGGAACCAGACATCCTTGTCCAGAAATAACTACATTACCACTGTACCACAGATAGAGGATAAGGCTTTGTATGATTGAACACAGGACCCTCAAGAAATTCTCAGTTTCCTGTCAGTTGACCACTGACATTTACAGCCTTCTGGAAACAGATTAAGAGTTAAGAGTTTTTACAGCACAGAAAAAAAAGCCCTTTGGCCCAATGAGTTTGCACCAGTCATCAAGCATCTATCTATTTTAAACCCACTTTCCAGCACTAGGCCCGTGTATGCAGTAGCGTTTCAAGTGTTCATCTATATACTTAAACGTCTTGAGGGTTTCTGCTTTTGGATTTTCCTTAATGTTACATGCCAGTGTTTTTCATGTCTGCTCTTTGCTCTCCTAATTTCTGTTTTTTAAGTAACCCACCCCACCCCGTACTTTCCATACTCCTCAAGGCCATCCACTGTTTGTGAGCCCTCAGTATCTCCCATAAGCTTCTTTTTCTTTCCTTACCCAATCTTGTATGTCCCTTGATATCCAGGGTTCTCTACACTTGTTGATCACTCCCTTTACCTTTACAGGACAATGTTCACCCTGCACTGCCACTATTACCCTTTTTGTATTAGTATGAAATTTTCTGAAAGTAGCTGCTCCCAGTCCACTTTGACCAGAAGATTGTTGCTCAGAAGAAGAGTCATACTGGACTCAAAGCATTAATTCTGTTTCTCTCTCCACAGATGCTGTCAGACCTGCTGAGTTTATCTAGTATTCTTGCCCTTATTCCACTTTGACCAGACCCTGTCTTATCATATAAAATTGGCCTTTCCCAATTCAGAACCCTTATTTCGGGCCCAACTTTGTCCTTAGCCATAATTACCTTAAATCTTACTGATTTATGGTCACCATCATCAAAATGCTCCCCCACTGCCATTTCTACTACCACTTGCTTGTCTTTGTCCCTTAAAGTTAGGTCCAGCACATCTCCCTCTCTTGTAAGTTGTAGATGCTGGTTTAAAAAGCTCTCCTGGATAAATTTTAAGAATTCTAAGCCTTTCACAATATGCCTATCCCAGGTAGTGTCAGGGAAGTTGAAATCCTCTATTACTTTTCCCTATTATTTTTTATATTTCTTTGAGATTTCCCTACATATCTGGTTTTTCTACTACTCTCTAGTTGTTTGGAGGTTTCTAGCATATCCCAGGCAAAGTGATTACACCCTTGTTGTTTTTAGGGTCTACCTATATGGCTCCATTCATGGAACCTTATAAGATATCATCCATCCTTATTGCACTAATTGACTCCTTGAGCAATCTTGTCACCATGTCCTCTCTTACCTCCCATCCCTGTCTCGCCTGAAGATTCTATACCTGGAATATTGAGCTGTCAGTCGTGTCTCTCCCTCAACCCTGCCTCTGTAATAGCAATGATTTTACATGCCCAACTTATCTGCTTTGCACACAAGACTCATTGCATTGATATAAATGCCACCTAGCCTTGCCATGCTACCTTGTGCCTTAACTTGACTATATTTGCACTGCCTTCAAGATTGACTTGGTTCTTCTTCTAGACTTGACTGTACATCTTAGCCTACCATACCTAGATCTTGTATTCCATCTTTTTGCTAAATTTGTTTAATCCTCCACGAACCACACTAGCAAACACACCCCAGATCCACCCTGCAAGGATGTTGGCGCATTCTGGTTCAGGTGCAACCTGTCGGACTTGTACAGGTTTCACCTTTCCCAAATAGGGAATCCAGTGATCTAGGAATCTAAAGCCCTCCTGCCCACACCAACTCTTTAGCCACACATCCATCTGTTTTAACTGCTTATTTCTATAGATGTGATTTCAGGAGTAATTCAGAGATTCCAACCTTTGGGGTCGTCATTTTCAATTTGTTACCTACCTCCTTAAATTCTTGTTGCAGGACTACATCCCTCTTTCTACATGTGTCATTGGCCCCAATCTGAACCACAATCTCTGACTGTTCACCTTCCCCCTTCAGAATGCCCTGCAACCATTCAGTGACATCCTTGACCCTCTCCCCAAAGAGGCAACATATCATTTTGACATCATGTTTGTGGCCACAGACATGTCTTTTGAACCCCTTTCTATTGAGTCTCCTACCACTATTGTTTTCCCACTTTGTGCTCCACCCTTGTACAGCTGGATTTTGGCTCCCCCAAGAAATCATCACACTCACAGTTTGCCAACACAGACAATCTGTTCTTGAGTGAGATGCACTCTGGGCTTTCCTGACTATCTGCCTGCCTCCCCTCTTTTGACTGGTGATCATCCATTTTCTCTCTAAAAATGTGCTATCCATCTAACTCTCAGCTTTGCGGATACTCCGCTGTGCCTTCAGCCGATGCTCAAGCTCCATAACCCAGAGCTCAAGCTGATCAAATCGATCACACATCCTGGAGATGTGGTCATCCAGACTTCCAGGAACATCTAAGATTTCCCACATATTGCAACCGTGCAACACATCGACTGAGCTCCCCTACTATACCTAGTCTTAAACTTAATTTCTATTAACTTTATTCTCCTTACATCCCTCTTCAGCCTATTCATATTACTTTATTATATTGGCCTGAGTTTCACTTATTTCTGGTGATTCTAAATTAATCCCTTCTTTCAAAAACAATAATACTCTTTTCTAATTTACAGCAATTTACAGACAGTCTTTAACAGCAGTTTCTTCTCTCTCTGTCTTCTGAAAATATACTTCAGATGCGTGGATAGACCTGGGCATTCTTCAATATTCAACAATGGAGATTTACCTAGATTATAACAAATCTAGTGCCCTAATCAACAAAATTCAATTAGAACATAATCTCAATATTTACTGTGAGGGGCATTTTAAAATATTAAAATAATGTAAAGTGATCCTTTTTCAGAAACATGAGCAGCAAGTGATAGATGAAAATGTGTTTGAGTTATTTTTTACAGTTTATTTCATGTGTTCTATTCGTAAAAAGACAATGAAAGAATTAGTTAACAGTATATGCCAAGTGCTGGGATTTTTGGAATTGAAGGTAGGATACAGAAATTCTTTGTGTTAGGAACATAGGGATTGGAGTATGCCCATCAGCCACTTTAGCCTATTTCGCTTTTCTTTTAGATCATAGTTTGTTTGTATCTCAATGCCGTCTGCATTTATAGAAGCGTAGAGAGTCATAGAGTCATACTGCATGGAAACAGACCTTTCGGTCTAACTCATCCATGCCAACCATGTTCCCAAAGTAAACTAGTCCCACTTGCCTGCATTTAGCCCATATCCCTTCAAACCTTTACTGTTCATGTACTCATCCAAATGTTTTTTAAATGTTGTAACAGTACCTGCTTCCACCACTGCTACCTTCATGGCAGTTCATTCCACACACGAACCACTCTCTCTGTAAAAAAGTTGTCCCTCATGTCTTTTTTAAAAATTTTCTTACCTCGCCTTAAAAATATGTCCCTTAGTTTTAAACTCCCTACCTTAGGGAAAAGACCTTTGTTATTCACCTTATCATTACCCTTCATAATACAATAAACCTCTGTAAGGTCACCAGTCAACCTCCCACACTCCAGTGAAAAGAGTCCCAGCCTATCAAAAATCTATTGCTCTTTGTATTGTAAATTCCAATGAGTTCAGCATCCATAGCCACGAGGGAAACAGGTTCCAGATTCCTACTAACCCTTGAGCAGAAAGTGCTCTTCTTGCGAGATAGGACAATGGTTGGTTTTTCCTCATGATGGTATCGTTCTAGAACATGATTTCACTTCCATACATGAACTTTAAAATGTTGCTGTCTTGTGACATTTCTCCATCGTAAGAAAATTTCCATATCTATCCTGTCAAAATCCTGTACCATTTTAAGCATTTCAAATTAAACAACATCTAAGCTCAAGACAGCGCAGAAACCCCTTGTGCAGTTTGTCTCCATAATTTAGTTGGTTAAGCCAGAATTTCATTCAGTGAGTCTGTGGAAATATCATTCTCCAAGGCAAACATATCTTTGCTTAGGTTCGGTCTCCAAAATTTCAGTAAGTCCTCCAGATGAGGTCTGGCCAAAGGCCTGGACAATTGAAACCTTACTTTTGCAATTGAATAATTACATAGACAAGATTCTTAGTTTGTCACTATTGAGGAAATATTTTACTTATCATTCTCAAATTCAAAATGAATGGCCTCACAATTTTCAGTGTTGAAGTTTACCACTTATTTCATTTGTATTTGTAACCCTTTGTAACTACCTACTAAACACAAAGCTAACTGGATTTCCCAACTTAACTATTATCTAATGAGATATGAAATCGGGTTAAAACATGATGTACAAAGTTCTGTTCTTTCATTCAAACCATCAATATACAAGATAAAAGGCTAATGCTAAGTGGAAATCCCTGGGAAAGTTTCAGGAGAATATCATCAAATTTCCTGCCATTGACATCTTGGTCAATGTTTTGCTGCTATTGAAGCCAGCATTCCTTGTGTAATCCCAACTGCAAGTACATCTTAGATAACAAGGTGTAGAGCCGGATGAACACAGCAGGCCAAGCAGCATCATAGGAGCAGGAAGGCTGACGTTTCCGGCCTAGACCCTTCATCAGATGATTTCATTTCTTCCTGCTCAGCCTTCCTGCTCCTATGATGCTGCTTGGCCTGCTGTGTTCAT
>NW_025971381.1:0-10738 GCF_021869965.1 Rhincodon typus | reverse complement strand
CCCACCAACCTCCGGATCCAATGCATCATCCTCCGACACTTCCGCCATCTGCAATCCGACCCCACCACCAAAGACATCTTTCCCTCCCCACCTTTATCTGCTTTCCGGAGGGACCACTCTCTCCGTGACTCCCTTGTCCGCTCCACACTCCCCTCCAGCTCCACCACACCCGGCACTTTTCCCTGCAACCGCAGGAAGTGCTACACCTGCCCCCATACCTCCTCCCTCACCCCCATCCCAGGCCCCAAGAAGACTTTCCACATCAAGCAGATGTTCACCTGCACATCTGCCAATGTGGTATACTGCATCCGCTGTACCCGGTGTGGCTTCCTCTACATCGGGGAAACCAAGCGGAGGCTCGGGGACCGCTTTGCAGAACACCTACGCTCGGGTCGCAATAAACAACTGCACCTCCCAGTCGCGAACCATTTCAACTCCCCCTCCCATTCCTCAGACATGTCCATCCTGGGCCTCCTGCAGTGCCACAACGATGCCACCCGAAGGTTGCAGGAACAGCAACTCATATTCCGCTTGGGAACCCTGCAGCCCAATGGTATCAATGTGGATTTCACAAGTTTCAAAATCTCCCCTCCCCCTACTGCATCCCAAAACCAGTCCAGCTCGTCCCTGCCTCCCTAACCTGTTCTTCCTCCCACCTATCCCCTCCTCCCACCTCAAGCCGCACCTCCATCTCCTACCGACCAACCTCATCCTGCCCCCTTGACCTGTCTGTCCTCCCTGGACTGACCTATCCCCTTCCTAACGCCCCACCTACACTCACCTTTACTGGCTCCATCCCTGCCTCTTCGACCTGTTTGTTTCCTCTCCACCTATCCTCTCCTCTATCCATCTTCTATCCGCCTCCCACTCTCTCCCTATTTATTTCAGAACCCCCTTCCCCTCCCCCTTTTCTGACGAAGGGTCTAGGCCTGAAACGTCAGCCTCGCTGCTCCTATGATGCTGCTTGGCCTGCTGTGTTCATCCAGCCCTGCACTTTGTTGTCTCACAACATATTTGATTGCCTGTTAACTAAGGCACACTCGCTTTCATTGGTCAGTGCATTGAGTTTAGGAGTTGGTACATCATGGTGCAGCTGGACAGAACATGGCTGAGGCCATTTCTAGAATATTGTGTTTAATTCTAGTCTCCCTGCAAAAGGAAAGATGTTGTTAAACTTCAAAGGGTTCAGAAAGGATGTTGCTTGGATTGGTCAGATGATGAAAAGGTTGGGGCTATTTCCCCTGAAGCATAGGAGTGTGAGGGGTGATCTGAAAGAGGTTTATAAAATCATGAGGGGTATGGATAGGATGAATAGCTAATGTTTTTTTGCTAGGCTAGGGGATTCTGTAATTACAGTGCATAGGTTTAGGGTGAGAGGGGAAAGATTTCAGAGACCTGAGGGGCAACTTTTTCTCACAGAGGGTGGTGCTTGTATGGTATGAGCGTGTATAGAGTAGCTGGTGGAAGTGGGTGCAATTGCAACATTAAAAGGCATCTGGAGGGATATATGAACAGGAAGGGTTTAGAGGGATATGGGCCAAATGCTGGGAAACGGAACTACATCAGTTCAGGATATCTGATCAGTATGGATGTGATGGACTGAAGGGTCTGTTTCCATGCTGTATAACTCCATGACTCTATAACACTCCTACAGGAATGTGTGTCAGCTGGTGACCCTTATTTAGCAGACCACCTCACTGAGTCTCCCAGTGCTGCACACTTTGGCCTAGAGATCCACAGCACAAAAACAGGTCCTTCGGCCTATCGAGTTTACACCAGCCATGAAGAAGCATGTACCTATGCTCATCCCATTTTCCAGGCCATGGCCCATAGCCTTGTATGCCTTGGCATCACAAATGCATATCCAAATACGTCTTAAATATTACAAGGATGTCAGATGGAAGGAATCAACAGCATCTCAATCTCACTCATCCCAGGTGGCAGTGTTGGAGCCTGAACCACTGCTTTGCAGCAAGCCAAACACCATGTGAAATAAATTGCCCATCAGTCCCTTTGAAATCAGGCTGCTTGTCACCTGCTTCAGGAGACTGCTGGAAAACAAAACAAAATGCAAATAAACTGTAAGATTCAAGGCCAGCAACTTGCAGAAGGCCAACAGAATATGGTAGTCCTGAGCCCTACAAGATCACACAACTGGAGACAGTGTTAAGGGAGCTGAAATGTGGCAAAGCAGCAGGATATGACAACATTGCACCAGAATTCTTGAAACAACTTGGCCCTTGTGTTTGTGCCTGTCTGACTCAGTTATACACAAGGATCATCAGCTGAACTCAGTCCTGAGGGTGTGGCACATGGCAAAATGATTGCCATTCAAAGCCCTGGAAAAGATTCCACTCTGGCAGCCAGCTATCAACTGATTTCATTATTTTCTATGTGTTTTTGCTCTTTGAGCATCTTATCCTGGAATGCATGTCTTAGGAAATAGAGACCATCCTTAATGTTAACCAAGATATCTTTTTAGCTTTATTTCTTATTTTCCTAATGTATACTTATACTATGTATATCTGTAATATAGTGTAACATTTTTCTTTACTTTCTGTATTTTTTTGTTCCTAAGATTTGTACCAAGGTACTCTGCACCTGTTGGTTACATTATATACTTTTCACTGCACTTCTGTTCCTTTGTAACTTGAGTACATGTGACAATAAACCTCAATCTAATTATAAGCTGGTTTCCATGAGGGGCACAGCACAAGGCGATCAAGTTCTAGAACTTGCCACCTACATTGAAAATGGGCTCCAAAGAACTGAAGATAAAGTGTTACTGGACATCACAGCTTCATGGAGAAGACTGCCAACAGACTACAAAAGAACTCAGTGGTAACCCTAATGCTGTTCAACAGATATAGATATGACTTGCCCATACCATCTCAAGGTTCATAATGACATCTGCTGCGTAACACAAACTCCACCTTTCTGTACCTTGGAACACACCCTCAACAAGGGTGTTACAAAGTTGACACAATACTTCAGCATACTGAACCCTGCTATAATCATCTCCAGTGTTTGCCACCCCTACAATGCCAGTGTCAAAACTCAATTGCATGTCCACATGGATGATCAGAGATGAAAACGTGGTCTTGACCCAACACTGGAAGGTGTTGTCGTTTGTTGTGTACAGAGTGCAGGTGCTCTACAAAACGGGCTCTGTTTGCAACAGATGACAACACTTTCCAGTTGCGAACCATTTCAACTCCCCCTCCCACTCCCTGGGCGACATGTCCATCCTGGCCTCCTCCAGTGTCACTATGACATCATCCAGAAACTGGAGGAGCAGCATCTCATATTCCGCCTTGGGAGCCTACAACCCAATGGTCTCAATGTGGACTTTACTAGTTTCAAAATCTCCCCACCCCCAGCCTCATCCCATGACCAACCCTCCCTCTCATCCCTGCCTCCTTGACCTGTCCGTCTTCTCTCCCGCCTATCCACTCCTCCCACCTCACTGGCCAATCCCCACCACTGCCTACCTGCACTCACCTATCACCATCCCGCGTACCTTCCCCAGCCCCACCCCTCCTCTCTCTATTTATTTCTGAGCTCCCTTCCTCTCCCCCATTTCTGAAGAAGGGTCCTGACCCGAACCGTCAGCTTTCCTGCTCCTCTGATGCGGCCTGACCTGCTGTGTTCATCCAGCTCCACACTATGTTACCTCTGACTCCAGCATCGGCAGTTCTTACTGTCTCTCAACACAACGTGTTGGGAGTGACTATTGATAAGACTTTGTCCTTCTGGGAACATCAGAAGAAAACAATAGTGAAAGTCAAAAGCAGACATAACTAACTAACCACTCACTGGGTCTACATTGGGCATTGCTGCCACAACTCTGCTGACCTCAACACTGGCTGTATCACACTTTGTAGCAGAGTTCTGGGCACCTGTCTGGCCTAGGTTAATCCTTACGCTCACACACACATACACATACATGTGTACTCAATTGAACAGAACAATATGCATCATAACTGGAACCCTCTGCCTAATATCCCTCCCTTGGCTTCCTGTCCTACAAGCATTAAGAAACTAAAAAATAGTCAGAAAAACACCTGAGGGATAAGGAAACAGAGGTTTGTAGAAATAGATAGAAATTGTAGGAGGAAATTCAAAGGGATCTTAAATTCCAGCGGGTAGGTCGAATGGCCTGTTTCTGCGGTGCTTACCTCATTTTATAACTGTGCTCATTTCAATTATTACATATAACCTTCTGATTCTATAAGTAGTTATGTAGTTAATCTGTTTTCCTACAGATCTCCATGTCAGTGCATCTTTTCCAAATGTTGGTACATTTATAAAATGCCACACGGATTGCTATGTATTTCTATGGATAGCTGGGTGGTACATGTTGGTCACTACTTCTGTGGGGACCTGGTGACTGATTCTGGGAACATTGGGAATAGAAGTCTATTTAATCCCTCCAGGCTGTCCCAGCTTTCAATGAGATCATGACTGATCTGTTGGCTAACTCCATTCCAATGTTATATTGGTAACCAGAGCACAGAAAGGTGTACTTCCATAGATCATAGTGTGTCATAGTACATTTCTTTGGGCTGCTGGTTTCTACTTGGTATCTCTGGGATTTGCTGTGAGACTTGTGTTTCTGATGTTTGCCATGAAGGGCAGCCTATTTGGTGAATCACTGTGTGTTGAAAAGTTGCTCTGGATTGGTATACAAGGTTTGTATTGATTAGTCAATGTATGCATGTGCAATGTGCTGTGTCTTCACTCTTGTGCTGTGTCAGTGTGTTGCTATCCGTGCACAGTTTCCATCTTCTACTGAATGTACATCTTGTCTTATCTCCCAGCTTTATACCTTGCTAAAAATAGGTAAGAAAAACAATTGATTCTATTGGCTGTAAATGCAATAACCTTGGGCATTTAAGCTTTTCACCTGTTGCTAGGATATGTTTCAGATGTGCTCTCAGTGTTAAATATTGATCACTCCTGCCTTTACATAGTGAGACATTCAGTGTGACTCTGGCAAAGTGTACATCACTTTACAGTGGGATGATTAATAATCACTGCACTTCGTAACATTCTTTTGAGACAAAGACTGTACTGAGCCCCACCTTGCTCCTGATCAACTCTCACTTGCTTTCTGTGTTGATTCATAATCTTTAAGAACTGATTTACCTCATTTAAGAAATAATGCGATTGAAACACTGTTCTCTCCCATGCTCCTAATTAACCTCATAACATACCATCGCTGAATCCAGCACTATCAACATGCCAGAATTATCATTGATGAGAAAATTAATTGGACTGTACAAGTATTTTGTCTACAAAGGCTGGGAATCCTGCTGTGAGTAACTTAGCTCTGAATCCTCAAAGCCTGACCATCACCTACAAAGCATAGGTTGGGAATGTGATGAAACGCTAATCATTTTGAGGTTCTTGGAGTAGATTTGTAGCTCGGGTTGTAGATCCTGTGGTTGGTTTGCTCGCCGAGTATATATAGGTGATCATTCATATGAACACCAACTAGCAACACAAGACACAACCAATACTCACTCGTCTCCATTCACATGGATAAGGAAAACTACCAGTTAAATTGGGACAACACCAGGATCCTAGGACAGGCCAAACAGAGACAGACACGGGAATTTCTGGAGGCCTGGTTCTCCACAAGAAGGCCATCAATAAACACATAGAACTAGACCCTATACATACACCGCTGTGAAGAGAAAACGGAAATGAGGTCATCAACTCCAATGACCCCAGAGTTTAAATAACAGGCGGGAAAACACAACAACGCTTCATCGGAGGCTGCACTGATGATGCTACCCAGCATGGTAATGAAACATCTGCAAACTAACGAACCAGTCCAGCGAGCCAACCAAATACAACACGCTTCATTTGCCTGAATGAGTGTAGCTCTAATAATACTCAAGAAACTTGACACCATCCAGACAAAGTAGCCCACTTGATTAGCACCCCATCCACCGTTTTAAACATTTTCTTCTTTCACCATTAATGTTCATTGGCAGCAGTTTTATATACCACCTACAAGACGCACTGCAGTATCTCATCATCACTGTTTCAATAGCTCTTTATAATCCACTGTGACTGAGAAGGACAAGGGCACACATGCATTAGAATATCATCACCTGCGACTTCCTCTACAAGCTTCGTATCATCCTGACTTTTTTTTTTCAATTGATTTGAGGGATATGGGTGTCACTGGCTGGCCAGCATTTCTTGCCCATCCCTAGTTGCCCTTGAGAAGGTGGTGATGAGCTGCCTCCTTGAACCGCTGCAGTCCACCTTCTGTGAGTTGACCCAAATGCCATTTGGAAGGTAATTCCAGGATTTTGACTCAACGACAGTGAAGTAACAGTGACATATTTCCAAGTCAGGATGGTGAGTGCCTTGGAGGGGAACTTGAAGGTAGTGTTGTTCCCATACGTCTGCTGCCCTTGTCCTTCTAGATGGAAGTGGTCGTGTGTTTGGAAGGTGCTGTCTGAGGATCTTTGGTGAATATCTGCAGTGCATCTTGTAGATAGTACGCACTGCTGCTACTCACCATCAGTGCTGGAGGAGGTGGATGCTTGTGGATGTAATGCCAATCAAACTTAGAAGTATAGCAATGTTCTTTCACTGTTGCTAAGTCAAATCTTTTAACCTCTTTCTCTAACAGCACTGTGGTGCATTTTGGAGGGAAATTGCGAAAAGTATAATAAATTAAATGGTTTAAAAAAACTTAAAAGGAGTGTAGGAACAGAAGGTCTAGAATTAAACTGAAGGAAACCTTAAATTGATGTGTCACTACTAAAATTGGCATATTCAATTAGAAATCAAAAACTTTGCATTAGAAGAAAACGAGAAAAGTGCTTTTAGAAACTTGAATTGGAATCAAAAGAGAATAAAAAAGAAATCGAAAATATAGAGAATGAAAAGAAAAGAATAATGGAAAGGGAGGAGAAAGAAATATTTTTTAAAAATCAGAGGGGAAAGAAAAACAAACACAAATGAAGAGGGAGAAAGAAAGAGAAAAAGCAATGGAAAGGAAAATGGAGTTTAAAAAGTCTGGAATTCAAAGAAATAGGGAAATCACACAACATGGCTTGGCTAGAAAAATATTTAGAATAAACTAAGAAAGAAGGGGCAGGAGTTCAAAAGATGATACTGATTCCAGAATATGTTTCTACTGGAATGAAACTGGACAAATTAATGCTAATTGCTGGAAATTAAGTGGGAGAATTATTGCAGTAGTAGGAACATCCAAGGAATCTTCAAAAAAAAGGGTATCAGGAAAGGAATAAAAATCAAAAGAACTGGGGATGCTGTAAATCAGGAACAAAAACAGAAGTTGCTGGAAAAGCTCAGCAGGTCTGGCAGCGTCTGTGAAGAAAAAATCAACTTTAATGTTTTGGGTCCGGTGACCCTTCCTCAGAACTGATCGTAGTTGGGAAAACATCAGTTTATATGTAGAAAATAGGGAGGGGGATGGGTTTAGTAAACGATAGGATAGAGCCCGAAGAGAGAGAAAAGCAGGTGGATAGACAAAGGATTTGATAACAATCTGTCTACTTGTTGCCAGCCAAATCTTCCCTCGTACACACCCAAAACTCCAGCTCATTTGTAGTAGCCACACCCCACTGCTTGAACAAACAGCAATATAAACAGCAATGCAACTTGCTTTCAAGGACAGCAGTAAACCTTCAACAATCCTTAGTTTTTAAATAGGCCATTTTAAATAGACCTTTCCCCATTCTGTCCTCAAACAAAAATAGAGAAAAATACATAGAATGGTGTCTCCAATATCATACATGTTAGGTAGTGGGGAATCCCCAAACATCAACTAAACCTACGCCTTAAATTCCAATATTAGCTTTGAAGCTTGATTTAACAGTGTTAATAGTTGTGTAGACCCCTTGCTTAAAACTAGAAGTGGGAATCAGTATCTTTGAACAATTATGGATTTCTCAACAAATTTTCCTGAGGTAGTAGAAAGTTAAGGCAAAAATGGCAGTGGAAAAGTTAGTTCAATTATTTTTTAAAAATATGGATTACCCAAAGAAATACAAACTTTATGTCACTAAAAATATCAAAGAAACAATGAACAGATTGGGACTAAATCATTCACACCTTCTGGTTAGCATCCACAATCTCAAACACGTTTAGAAGAATTTGTGGGTGGAATAAAGGTATTGGTGTTGAACACAGAGAGTCAGAGTGATAACTGGTTTGGATAATAGTTTTATCCTCCTCTCTGTCTCTCGCTCTATTTTTTTCATAAACGGGATGAGGGCATCACTGGCTAGGCAGCATTTATTGCCCATCCCTAATTAGAACATAGAACATAGAACAGAACAGCACAGTACAGGCCCTTCGGCCCACGATGTTGTGCCGACCTATTATCCCACTAAGATCATACTACCCTGCATACCCTACATTATACTATCATCCATGTGCCTATCGAAGAGTCGCTTAAAAGTCTCTAAAGTATCTGACTCCACTACCACTGCCGGCAGCACATTCCACACGCCCACCAATCTCTGTGTGAAGAACCTGCCTCTGACATCTCCCCTATACCTTCCTCCAATCACCTTAAAATTATCCCCCCTCGTAATAGTCATTTCTGCCCTGGGAAAAAGTCTCTGGCTGTCCACTCTATCTATGCCTCTCATCATCTTGTACACCTCTGTCAAGTCACCTCTCATCCTTCTTCGCTCCAATGAAAAAAGCCCTAGCTCCCTCAATGTTTCCTCATAAGACCTGCCCTCCAGTCCAGGCAGCATCCTGGTAAATCCCCTCTGCATCCTCTCTAAAGCTTCCACATCCTTCCTACAATGAGGCAGCCAGAACTGAACACAATATTCTAAGTGTGGTCTAACCAGAGGGCAGTTCAGAGTCAACCAAATCACTGTGGGTCTGGAGTCACATGTAGGCCAGACCAGATAAGGATGGCAGTTTTCTTCCCTAAAGGACATTAGTGGACCAAATGGGTTTTTCCCAACAATTGATAATGGATTAATGGTCATTCTTAGAATCTTAATTCCAGACATTTTTATTAAACTCAAATTCCACCATCTGCCATGGTAGGATTTGAACCTTTGTTCCCAGAACATTATCTGGATTTCCTAGAGTAACAGTCCAGCAACAATACCACTAGGCCATCACCTCCCCTTTTCTCTGAGATTATATATAGAATCAAGGAATTGTACAGCACAGAAGAGGATTTTCTGTCCACCAAGTCTGTACTGGAAAAAATACACTACTACCCTACACTAGTCCCACTTTCCCATACTGGACCCATAGCCTTGAAAGTACTTTTTAAAGGTTGTGAGGTTACCCGCCTCAATAACCCTCCCTGATAGCATGTTTTCCTATCATTGGAGGTTGTGCATAAAAGTGTGTTAATGTGTATGTATTTGTAATGCTTTATTTTTGCAGAGTGAAACTGTATACATTTGTACAGTTAAACTTTATTAATAATCTTTACATCTTTGCTTGACTAAGTTCTTTTTGCAATAAGCTTGTTGTTGATTTGTGAATTAAAGAACCTAACTGACTTATTTTGATACTGAACTATATACAGTGTGAGATATATATAATTGGGAATATCATCTCCCTTTTTAAATACATACTTTGTGGCAAGCAATGAAGATCTAGGACCCTCCTAACTCGGTCATAACAACTGTGAAGCATTTTGGGACTACTTTATACAGTGTATAAGAGGCTTACATGAATACAAACACCTCTGACTGGTTTTTAAGCATTCATCATTACTCCTTCTGGAATCAACCAAAAGTTCAGTTTGTATCATCCGGCCCTCCAGTGAGTCTTCATGAAGCCCTGATTTTGTGGGTGCATAGTGCCAATGGAAATCACTGAAGGTGACCGAAACCTCCTGAACATGTTTCTCCAGGACATGAAGGCTTAGTGCAGTTGAGAGTAGTCACCTTCTAGTCTAAGTAAAAGGCTCTCTCTTGTAACTATCAAAATATAGTTTATTGCATTTCTGCAATGGTTTACACATTATATGAATAGTGTCATGCACTCTTACAGAGACTTGCAAGAAGATCTCGTCTTAGGGCAGATTCCTTCAAGATCCTTAGTTACACCTTCTACTAATCCTCATTAACTATTGTTTTACAATAAAAGCATTCAGTTTTAATAGCTGGGAACTGTTTGCACCCATAGTGCTTCTTTGCTCCACAGAATTAGCAAGGAAAGACTTTTCATGTCTCTCCTAATTGATGTAATGGATTATCATGTGTGTCTTTTATGGTTTTGTAGCTTAAGATTTGTATAGATTCTCCTGTGCCAAGTTGATCTTCTCCCATCAGAAGTAATCTGAATTGCTTCTGCATTTCTGCTTCACTGATTGCTAAATGTCTTTCCCTTGAGTCAGGTCTCCTTTGGACTGTAATGACACTGACAAAAAGTCATTAGTAATGCTTATAGTAATTTGATCTCTTGAATTCAGACTTAAATCACTATAGGCACATCTTTCCCTTAGTCTGTGGTGGTCATTAATAAAGTAATTAAGGATTCTCTTGGATGTGTTCTTCTGTTAATTCTTGCAAATACAAGAAATGTATTAGTTTTGAGGTTGAAATAGTTATCAAAGGTTTCCAGTACCTATTGAATGTGTCAGTTGTTTCTTTTAACCATTGGTAACCATAATCTGCTAAACTCCCAATTGTTTCAGAGATAGTAGGAACTGCAGATGCTGGAGAATCTGAGATAACAAGGTATAGAGCTGGATGAACACAGC